>NC_081521.1:13099989-13342489 GCF_030273125.1 Centropristis striata
GAACACACCTAAACACAGCTGAACACACCTAAACACACCTGAACACACCTGTACACAGCTGAACACACCTAAACACACATAACACAGCTGAACACACCTAAATACACCTGAACACACCTGTACACCAGCTGAACAACACTTGAACACAGCTCAACACCAGATGAACAGACCTCACACACTCAACATTGCAGCTGAACACACATAAATACAGCTCAACACACCATTTGAACACACCTGAAAAACCAGCTAAAAAGAGAGAGATACTCCTTCTGAATCATCTCTATGGAGGCCGGTCAAAACGAGAGATGAAACCATATGTGATATTTAGCAGCCGAAACTGTATCAAACACACACACACCTGCTCCAAGAGCATGCTGGGTAAAAAGGGTCTGAGGGACAGAGCTTCAGGCTGCAACTGATGATGTTTCACAAAAAGACTGAAACTGGGTTCATTATATAACAACAGGAGGACAGGTATGTGTCACAGGTACACACAAACACTGATGACATAACTGCAGGGACATAATGGTCGTTATCTGAAACACAAGCTGGACGCTGCTGAATGGAGGTTGAGACACAAATCCTCATCTTTCACTGTGACCCACATTTCCACATACCTTCCCACCACACACACACACACACACACACACACACACACACAGTCTGTCAGTATCAGAGCACCCCCTGCTGTCACTGCAGAGTCTCAGCAGCAGCAGTGACCATAGCTCAACAATACAGAGGATATATTATTCTCCATTTTTGGGTTCAAACTATGTTGTTTTTCTACTGGAAAATGTTTACACAAGTGTTTTAATGTTCATAAAACCCTTTTTTCTAATATTGCTGGAAGCTCTACTTGTGCTCCATTCAATCTTTGGCCATGTTTATAATAGGTCTTAACATTGTACCACAAAACATTCTTCACTTGGCTGTCAAAGTTTCTCTCCAACACAATCTCCAAACTAAACGACATATGATAGTTTCACTGGTACAGAGTGGAGCATTTCTCTTTTTATATATATATATATTCTTTTGGGCATTTTGTAGCTTTATTGACAGGAGAGATTGAGAGTAAAAGGGGGAGACAGAGGGTAAGACATGCGGGAAAGGGCTCTGAGCCGGATTCGAACCCGGGCTGCCCACTTACGAGGACTGGGCCTCTGTGGTACGTGCTCTACCAGGTGTGCCACTGGGAACACCCCTGAGTGGAGCATTTCTAAAAAATAGTGCACCAGCATTATATGTAAATGTAGGTTTGTTCCAAAATAATGTCATCTAATTTTCCACAAATTTGGGATATATCTTTCATACAACATTCCATTCCTTTTAGGTGCGTTTTGATCTAAACTGCTGTAACTTTTGAATGCATTGTTTAGTTGCAACGTCACTCTTTGACAACCTGATCAGTTTAACCCTCCTAGACTCACACAGCAACCCAGTCTCATAAATCAGTCAATAACACAACTTTACACTTTCAAATTACGTGCAATAGGCACACCAAAATCCAATTTTGTGTGCACAGGATAACACAGGAGCGTTTCTAAAAAATAGCCCTACCAGTTGCAGGACATTGTAAGGTTCACTGTTTTAAAAAAAGTGAACAGGTAAGAGTCTTCCATTGGCTAACTACTGCAGAGATGAGTATGTTTCAGCTGGCAACAAGTTATTTACCACTTACTGATGCAGTGACTAGCTTCTAATTTCTTTAACAACCGTGTCAGACGACATATTATCCTGTGGTCGTTGAAAAGAGGTTCCTGCGTTTCAGAAGGGCCAAATTACTGGCCTGCATCAAGCAAAGAAAACTGACGAGATTGCTGAAACCACTAAAACTGTGGTAAAAACCTGTCCAAACAAAAGATTAAAACTTGGAAGGATAGTGGTGAACAATCATCTTCCAGGAAAAAAATCATGGAGATCACGTTTGGTGAAATCAAATCATAAAAAATCAACAGTAGAACACACAGCTGTGTTTAATAATGAGAGTAAGAGCACTTCCACACACAACATGCTCTTACTCTCATTATATGCTACAAAAGCATCGATCTAGGTTTAGGGCAAAATGTACTGGATATGCATTGTAGAAGACAATTTCATAAGTAAATAAATGATGTTAATGCTGGAGGTGAAGAAGTTATGAGGACAATGTGACATTGTAAAGTAAAGTAAGTAAAGTAAGTAAAGTTTATTTAGAGAGCACTTTTCATAGATACAATCACAAAGTGCTTTACAACAGGGATAAAATGCAGTAAAAATATACAGTTGATAGAAAAAACACACAATAGCACAAGAACATGTAACTTCACATATGGCCATGAAACATCAACATCAGTGGAAGGCTTGCCTAAAGAGATATGTTTTAAGTTTCCTCTTAAAACTGTCTGTGGACTCTATGCTTCGTAGGGTCAGTGGAAGTGCATTCCAGAGGCGAGGGCCAATGGCCTGGAAAGAACAATCACCTCGCGTTTTAAAATGGGTCCGGGGAACCATCAAGAGTTTCTGATCTGAAGACCTTAGTGAACATGAGGGAGAGTAGGGTCTCAGCAGTTCAACAAAGTACACGGGAACTTGATCATTTAGGGCTCTAAAAGTAAGTACTAAAATCTTAAAATGAATCCTAAAATTAACTGGTAGCCAGTGTAAAGAGTATAAAATTGGGGTGATATGGTCTCTTTTCCTAGCTCCAGTTACGAGCCTTGCTGCCGCGTTCTGTGCAGTCTGAAGGCGATTTACAGCTTTTTTGTGAAAACACATAAAAAGAGTGTTGCAATAATCAATGCGCGATGACACAAAGGCATGAATTATCATTTCCATTTCAGTTTTTGAGATCATGGACCTCAGTTTAGCTATATTCCGGAGATGATAGAAGCAGTTTGTCACATAAAAAAGTTATGTAGGAAGTTTAGTGATGTTTGAACAACATTGTTAACTTTTGTTTTCACATGGGACACAAACACTGTCTCCTGGGTAAAGGTCCTGGGTTTGTCCTCCACCCCTTCACCCAACCCAAACGCTTCACACTCTACTGTCATTCAGAAATACTACGGCCAAAAGAGGGTACCACTTACTATGAACATAAACATGGGTCATATAGAGCTGCTTGTAGAAACAACATATCAGGGTGTTTTTAAGGGAAGGACGGTCTTTTCTCTCTCAGATTGATCTGCTCCATCGATGTGCTGCCACATGCTCACAAACTCTTCACACAGTTGGTGTAAAATTCTCCTCTTGTAACCGAACACTACCGACAAATAGCGACTAAGGATGGGCATCGATTTTTGAATACAGTACAGGCCAAAAGTTTGGACACACACCTTCTCATTCCATGCGTTTTCTTTATTTTCATGACTATTTACATTGTAGATTCTCACTGAAGGCATCAAAACTATGAATGAACACATATGGAATTATGTACTTAACAAAAAAGTGTGAAATAACTGAAAACATGTCTTGTATTTTAGATTCCTCAAAGTAACCACCCTTTGCTTACTAGAATATAAGACATGTTCTCAGTTATTTCACACTTTTTTGTTAAGTACATAATTCCACATGTGTTCATTCATAGTTTTGATGAATCTACAATGTAAATAGTCATGAAAATAAAGGAAACACATTGAATGAGAAGGTGTGTCCAAACTTTTGGCCTGTACTGTATATTGAACATTAAATCATAAAAAAATCGAATAGTTCATCATGTCTGGAAAAAAAAGTTGTATTACTGGTGCCTTCCGCGCGGGGGCAGCATAGCATTTGATGATACAGTGTGGTGGGCTAGATGCCGAGCTTGTAGAAGAAGAAACAATATTATCGAAAATTCGAATATTAATCGATTAGTACCCCACGATTATCGAATAGTTGGTTTGACTGAAATGCACATCCCTAACACCGACAATTATCGAGCTGAGTTTCAAGTGAAAGTAACTGTAGCGATGTTGGACAGCGAGATTATCAAATAATAAGAGTTCAGTTACTGACAGTCAGACGTGGCATCACCACCATCATCTACAGACCCAGCCAGGCTGTTAAACCTGCATAATAACATTATGAATCATTTAAAAAAACTATATTTTATTTTATGAAAAGTTTTACCAAGAAATCTGTCCAAGTTTACAAAAATGTTCAAACGTCCTCACGGAAAACTCATTATAAAAAAAAGTTATAATCTAAAAAACTTTAACGACAAAACAAATCAGGTAAAAAAAAAAGAAAAGAAATACTGCAGTAATGCAAGATGTGTAACCACAAAAAAATGGTAAATATTAAATACTTCCTCCACCTACATTGTATTTTATATTATTTTATATATTAGTGGACTTATACATATAATTACTTCATTTTAAAAAACATCAAATTATTATTTTATTTTTTTACCATTTCTACATTTACACATTTTCGTGAATATTGAGCAGAACATATTCTAAATACAACCATTTTTTTCTAAAGTTTTGAGAAATTATGTAAAATTTGTTATATACCACAGTGTTGCAATGTAAACGTGGATTGTATCCTCTGAAACATGTCTGATTAAAACACAACAAAAGAAAAAAAAACTGCTGCAACACTGACACCTGCTGGAAACCTCAGGAACTGCAAACACACACAGGTTTTTCTAGAGGAAAATTCAAGCACTTTCAAGGTACCTAAACCAGAAACGTCAAGACTCCTGAAGCCCTTAACCTCATATTTAAAGTTTCATTTAAAAATTGAACTGTGAAAAATGAACAGAATCCGGTTGAATCTACAGTAATCTATATATATTATCAATTGTTTGTTTTTTTAACCAGCTGTTCATTTAAACTTTGATTAACTTTTATACTGAGGGATCAACAAAGGAGTTAATCATCTCCGACAGACGAGAGGATACAAGAAAACACAGAATAAACAGCCTTTAAAACATTTAAAATCAATAATGGGTTGTCTCTGTGTCTGCTGTGAGACGGCAGGTGACAATACATACCTATGAAGACGGGCTTGTTTCACTTCAAATATGAAAAGATTTTGTTGATGAAACAAAAGATTAGCTTGAAAATGAAGATTTTTTTTCAAGAACTTCAAAATTCAAGCATATTTCTAACTTTTAAAAACATAAATTAAGCATTTTACAAACTTCGGAGACTTTGTAAAAAACCCTGCCAGAGTTTACTAGGGGAGTGTGTGTGTGTGTGTGTGTGTGTGTGTGTGTGTGTGTGTGTGTGAGAGACTCACCGACGGCTCTGAACAGACACGCTCCGTCCTCCTTCATCTTCTTGATGACGAAGCCTTTCTTTTCCCTTAGAGCTTTTTCGAACCAGTGCTCCTGCTGAACACATACACACACACAGACGCATGCACACACACCGGGTGAGTTGATTTTGACCAATCAAATCCAATCCCAATCCCCCTTTATTTGTATAGCACATTTAAACAACACAAACGTCTCCAAAGTGCTGTACATTAAATCAACAATACAACAAACAATTCCATATACCAATCAGCAATAAAATAATAAGTGCATCAATCTAAAATGATGCCATAAATAAAACAATACAATCAAACAGATAAACATAGTAAAATAAAACAAAAGACGTAGTTAAAAGTAGTAAAATAAATAAAATAAATAAAAGACACAGAGGACCACAAAACTCATGCAGTGTTAAAAAGCCAAGGAATAAAACCAACCATTTCTATACTATTATATACTTATTATCATCATACTAAATAGCACACTTTCTTCTTTTACATATTTGCTGTACAACATACCTTTATATATACCTTCTATATACTTTCTATATTATACACTGTCTCAGTGAATAGGTAAGAGTCTTCCATTGGCTAACTACCGCAGAGATGAATATGTTTCAGCTGGCAACAAGTTATTTAACCCTGTTATTTAACTAATGCAGTGAGTAACTTCTCATTTCTTAAACAACCATGTTAGAAGACATATCCTTTGGTTGTTGGTAAGAGGTTCCTCTGTTTCAGAAGGGCCCAATTATTGGCCTGCATCAAGCAAAGAAAACTAAGGAGATTGCTGAAATTACTAAAACTGGGGTAAGAACTGTCCAACGTATTATTAAAACCTGGAAGGATAGTGGTGAACCATCATCTCCAATCACAGAGATCACGTTTGGTGAAATCAAATAGTAAAAAAAATCAACAGTAGAACTCACAGCTGTGTTTAATAATGAGAGAAAGAGCATCTCTACACACACAATGCCAAGAGAACTCAAAGGATTGGGACTAAACAGCTGTTGCTTTAAGAAAAGCACATAGCAGTGAGGCTAATCGGGGAAAAAAGGCTTCAGTTTGGTCGGGAGCAATGGAAACAGGTCATGTGGTTTGATGGGTCCAGGTTGCCCTTGTTGCAGAGTGATGGGTGAGAAGAGAGGCGGGTGAAGTGACAGTGACCTGAGGTTGCTTTAGTTAGTCAGGTCTAGGTTCAGTGTTGATATCAGGTCAGCTGACTACCTCAATATACTCAATGACCAGGTTTTTCCATCAGTGCATTTTTTTCTAACCTGATGGCACGGGAATCATCCAACCATCTGCACGATTCATTGGGCTCAAATTGTGAAAAAGTGGTTCAGGGAGCATGAGACACACGGGTTCACCAACAGACCTGAACCCCTGTTGAGAATCTTTAGGATGTGCTGGAGAAGGCTTTACGCAGCAGTGGGACTCTTCCATCATCTTAGCAAGAATGAATGCAACTCTGGACAGAATTAAATGTTATGACAATAGCCACGTTTCCTTTAGGGGGAAGAGTGGCCACTGGGAAAGTCTCAGGCCCCGCCCTCTCAAATGTCCACTCCCTCTTCGTGTGTCCATTACAAAAAGGCCCCCAGAGGGATTTAGAGACTCCAGAGGTGTCGTATGGTTTCCGATCGCCTGATCTCAGTAGCTGATCATAAACAAAACAGCATGGCTAATTATGCACAGCATCTTCGCTGATCATAAACATTGTGAATTAACCGGCATCGCTAACTGTGCACAGAGTGTCCGGTGCTTGTTGTAAACAGAGATCGCTAAGTGAACACCTCCTGCAGCAGCAGCACATACACACTGTACTGCTACAGAGCTAACTGTTAGCCTATTAGCAATTTGCAGACTAGACACTAAGGGGTAAACATCCCCTCTGGCTCTGTGGCTGCAGCTGGGAGAGACTGCTGCAGGAGGACCGCGCTGCTTCGAGTCGTTCTTACTCTTCCCTGCCGGCAGCTCGTTAAGAAGCATAACAACGAGTCTCCAAAAGTCTCCAATAACACCAGAAAAAGTCGCTGGATTTGTCTCCAGTCGCTTTTTGGAAAAATAGTCGCTAAGGGGATCTGGAAAGTCGCTAAATATAGCAACAAAGTCGCTAAGTTGGCAACACTGCTTCGCCGGCTTTTACAAATGTCGTGTTGTTGTGGCATCGAGTACTACGTCACATCCTGCTTAGCGATCTATCCAATCAGCAACCAGACTGTTTTCAGGGGAGAAAAACAGCCCTGCTCTTCCACAGGGCCGAAAAAAGTCCCGTCCAAAGACAGCTCCGGATGGCTCATATTCAAATTAGGGGCGTTTGGGTTAGGGTTAGTGTGCATATAATGTATTATATAGTGAATCATGTGTGTATTCGTCTTTTCTTTTCAACTTTTTTTTAATATCTTTTTAACTGTCCTGTCTGTATCTTAAGCTGCTGTGAAGACTGAATGTCCCCACTGCGGGATGAAAAAAGTCTTATCTCATCTTGTTCCAACCAACAACAGATTTGCTTTCCCAAAGACTGCTGCAGAGCAACACGGAACATAAAATAATCACAGCAAGATGTCAGAAAGGTCCGACAACTCTTTTTTACTTTAAAAAAAATTAAGTTTTAAAGTAACAAAAAGGCAAACTTCATGCACTGGTCAATTTTGAGGTTTTGGGCAATTTTCCTCCCATAACTTCCCCCTTCTTTTAGAATAGTGAAAAGAAAACATCCAAATCAAACATTTGGGTGTATATTTGACTATATTTTGTAGATTTCTCATAAATTTAGTAAAAGTTGGTGTTCTATTGCAGCGCAGTCTAAACCTCTTCATCACAGGCTCCCAGTCTCCTGCACAATAGTATGTGTTTTACATGTTCTATATTGTTGTTGCTATGACAACAAGGCATTCGTCTTCAAACAGTCTGAAATCTTTAAATTTGTATTTTCTCATGAGCCATAAATCTTAACTTCACTTATATTCCTAACTACATTCTGAAGGTTTTTACAGAGGGGGTTTTCTATACTTCATTTAAACCCTGAGTTACACAACATGTTGTTGCTAAAAACATGACGAAAATTGATTTTTTTTTAAATGATAGATATCCCAATTTCCTTTTGTAAAACATGCTGATTCTAATAAATCAACAAAATTACATGTATATGCAAATTAGCGCATATTTAATGAGTTCACCCCAATTTGCAAACCGAAACATAACATTTCAGTAAACTTGTATTGCAAAAAAATATATTTTCTTCATTATAACAAACTGGGAAGGTTTCATTGTGATATCTATTAGTTTAAAAAAATCCTTATTCACCTGTAGTGTCTCCCCATAAATGTGATTATTATAGCTGATGTTGTGTTTTTAATCATGATATTGGAGGGAATTATCATTTGTCATAGTGTGATATGTTATGAGGATCTGAATCAAACTAACATTTCTCTTGAATATGGTTTTTAAACCAGGACATCATGGTGATTCGATCTATAGCAGAAAAACTTGAGATGCTGTTCAGCTCAAAAATTCCATGTGAAAGAAGGTTATAATAAAAGGTTGACTGACAAATCATGACAATTACATTTGTTCAAGATAGTGCAATAAAGTATAATAAATATAATAAAACAGTAAAATGTATGTTTTTCGTAGTTCATATTTATTCCTTCTTTTTGTATTTTCTATCAAATGGAAAAAAATAATAATCCACTCGTTTTATCTCTAAAACGTTGTAAAACAGTTAAAAATCCCAGAGTCTAAGGCAGGGATGGGCAACTGGAGGCCCGGGGGCCGCATATGGCCCGCACCCTCACTTGAAGTGGCCCTCAGTACAACTACATGCATTTGAGCATGAAATCTTAAAGGTTCAGTGTAAAAATGCACAAAATTACTTCTTGCATTAATGTTGGTCTGCTGTTCTTGCACTCAAAAAAACAAAAACACAGTAAGTGGTTATTTTTTATTTGCTTCAAACCTTTTGTATTCCTATGTATACTGTTATACATGCATTTGAGCATGAAATATGTTAAGTTACTGCACTGTAAACATATTTAAAATTGCAGTTTCATCATATCTGGTTAAGTACCCGGTCCTACATGTGGCCCTGTGGTAGTGTCCATGAAAAATTGTGGCCCCCTGCAGCATTTAAGTTGCCCATCCCTGGTCTAAGGTCCAATCTTAAAATGTCTTGTTTTGACCAACAGAATGATGAATGAACAATGAGAAACAAAACAGACGTCACAGAAGCTGGAAGCAAAATATTTTCCCTCTAAAATCGATGTCATCCTCAAAACCCTCACTTGGGTCAGGTTCTGAAAGGTGTTTGACCTTTGACCTGTAGCATGTTTGAGATGACACGTCAGTTGATCAGAAACAGGAAGTTTCATAACGTTATAATTGAGTTTCGATTACCACTAAAACTAATGAAACTCATCAGACCTTTATGGTCAGAATAAGTTTTTAAAAAGCAATGCAGAAAACACTATTTTAGACATTGTTTACAGAAGTCTTTTTCTACATGTTTTTAACTTTTAAATATGTGTACATGGAGCAGAAATAGACTGGAATTAAAAACATTGCCGCAGGGCTTGGTGATATGATAATGTGCATCATCAAAATTACAGAAAAAAGTCTGTCATAAATAAGTCATTTTGATGGTTGCTCCTTCTTAGATGATTAAGGACTTTAAATCATGTCAGTACATTTCACCTCATACCTTATAAATTATAGATTATTATCACCTGCCTCCTGCTATCTAATGCAATAATCGTGTTTCTTAAGTCTAGTGAGACTATTTTTAAAGCCTGCATATTTTAAAGTATGTATATTTCTAAATTTAACTTTATATATGTTGCTATCTACTATTTTTATATATGTTTTAGTTATATTTTTGTTGGATTAACTGGATCGAAACCAAATTTCCTTCCGGGGATCAATAAAATATTTGTGATTCTGACACTCGACCGCCTTGGTCTCAGTCGACTCAGATTTATAATAATAATAATACATTAAATTTTTATAGCGCTTTTAAAGGTACTCAAAGTCACTTAACATAACAGGAAATTAGACACACACAAAAAGAAAATACAGAAGAAAACAACTAAACAGAGATGAGAGATTATGACAACAGATTTCTTTAGTCAAATTGTCCTTTTTTATGCCTTTTTCATACTGGATGAATTCTTTTAAAGAAGTTGCACATCTCTGTAAACACAAGATTTAAAGTGGAAACTCAGTTTAAAAGATTTGTAGATTAAATTAACTCATCACTGAAATGTTTACCCCACGTTTTCTACAAACCGGCGGACCAACAGTGTCATACTATTTACGTCATTACACCTGCACATATAAAATTAGTCTTTACTATGTGGTTATTTTATATTAGCGATTTATTTATTACCAGAAAACATGCTATATCTTGATATACATGGTTATCAACAGATACCAGAATTATTTACAACACAAAGAAGTTAGGACACTGTGTTAAATTTACAAAACACAGATGAAACAAAAAGATTAACACACAGTGTCTCTTCCTGTTAATCATTTTTTAAAGAATAAAATCTGCCTTCAGACAGGAACTCTAATGCTGCTGCAACAACCAACATTTTCAGAAAGTACTTCATAACAAATGTAGTAAATAGTCTCAATTCATAAATTCACTTACGGTGTCTCTTATTGTTGTCTGCACTCTGTGTTATTTATTATATGTGTTGTGTTTTTACTGAGATGTATTTTAACCAACTAGTGAAGTCTAATTTACACATTGTTGGATACATAATGATAATATTAAAGCTAGTCAAGTCAAGTCAAGTCAAAGTTTATTTATAGAGCACATTAAAAACAACCTCAGTTGACCAAAGTGCTGTACAGTTATAATACAATAAACTAATGTGGCTGTGTTTAAATCATCCCCATGTTTTAAATTATGGAGGAGGATTTAGCCAAAATCTTCTATCCCACTACAGGGCATTTCATATCTCCATAAAAGTATATTACGATATAGCATTTTTTCTGGTAATTTAATAAATAAACAGAAACAGTCTATATTAAATAAGCACGTGGTCATGCCTATTGTTATATACTCCGGTGTGAATTCAATTTGAGTATTTTCTAATTTAGTTAAAAACTTTCGTGCTAAATGAACAAAACGGTTCAATAAAGTTACTTAGTAAACTAATATTTCCAACTGACTGTGTTTACATGCACGTACAGATGTTGAGATATCAGATACATACAATATTTAGCCAATGCAACTGTGTATTATCATATCTTAGCTACAATGTCACAATGTAATTCCATTAACAGACGATGAATTATCATATTGAATAATCCCAAACCCTGTTTCACTTGTCAGATAGCCGAAGCATCAGTGCTGTTGCTATGGTTACCTGTAGTTTAATGAAAGGTGGTTTGACCTTTGACCTGTTTAAAGCGAACACGGGTATTTAAACACACCTGGCAACCAATCAGACTGTCTACTTAAAACTGGACAAATATTTGTTTATTTAAAACCTCCTGAGAATACTACGCTTATTTTTATTAATAAAAAAGTTGATTTAGTTGTATATAGCATTGTCTTCAATGCGGACGATTGTTATCTGTCACATTAATAAACGTTTATAAGCATTAAAAACACCCAACCACGACCTGTTTACTGTTGATCACCTGTGTAACACCTGGATGTAGCATTAGCTTCATGCTAACGCCAGCTAACATTAGCTCCGTACCTGCTCCACTGTCGCCGGGTCCATGGACTGCAGCCGGGCGGCGTTCTCGTACTCGTCCTCGCTGTTGTTCCCGGCTCCTTCCTCAGTGTCCTGGCTGGACCCGACTCCTCCCGGTCCAGTCCCCCCCGGCTGGCCTCCGCCGGCCAGAGCCGCCACCACCCCGCCGGAGCAGGTGCCTGCCTGCCGCCGCCTCTTGCTGAGCCCGGGCCCGGAGCAGCAGCTGCCGATGCCTCCGCCGCAACCGACGACGCCAGCCGACACGACGAGCTCTCCGCGGGGCCCGGCCACCATACCGCCCGTGCTGTCCCGGCCGTCGCCCGGCCCTACCGGGGACACAGAGCCGACGGGCGGTGGAGAGGCCTGCTGCGGCCGGGAGCTCGCCTCGATGCTCCGCCTGTCGTCCCGAGCGGAGGGCGGAGCGGGCTGGTAGGACCAAGGCGGAGGAGAAGCCCTCGGCCGGGCTCCGGTCCGCCCTGCGTGTGGGTGAGGGTGCGGGTGCTGGTGCGGGTCGGAGCCGCTCCGACGGTCGCTGTCATCAGCGTGGTCGGAGACTCCGACCCCAGAGCTGGGCTTCTTCTTCGGGAGGATCGTCATGGTGTCTGTGTGTGAGGGAGGAGGGGGTCCGAGGGGGACGAGTCCTCCCCTTCTAGATCAAATGTTTCGGTGTGTTCGTCCTCCGGCCTGGCCGCTCCACTCCAATCACCGACCTAAGGATCTTACCGACCCGCAGCGGGCGACAGAAAAGCCGACTCGGCCTCTTTTCGACGGTTTAGTTGAACAAAAACAAACTGATTCCCTCTTCCCGTTCTCCGGCCGTCCACTCACAAAACATCAACACAATCTGACGGAGCGCCGCGACGTCACTTCCTGGTTGCGACGGCATTTTTACGTCACGACGTCAACCAGACCATTATTTCTAATATTTCCACACAGTCATGATTATTTAATTGTTCATAAGAAGTCCTATCAACTCCATATGTAACAACCTATTGGAATAACCTTATTTATAACCTTAACTGGAAAAAGATCTGGAATTTACCTGCTAGATATATATTCAATAATAAGGTTAAAGAAGTATCTGAAGAAGATAATTCACAGAATTTACCCATCTAAAGTTTTTTTTTTTTTTCACAACGATTTAAGAAAGACATAGACTGAAACAGCTCTTTCTGTGAAGGACACCCTGAAGATGTTTTTCATTTATTTTGGTCTTGGTTTCACTGACTTTCCTTTTGGAAAAGAAAAACAATCCTATAGCATCAATCTCATGATACAGTTAGCCAAATGGCATATCCATAAATGTTGTTACATTAATCAAAAACCTCTCTTTCTTGTCTTTGAAAATGAAACTAAACAATATATTAAGTCTATTAATAAATCTACCAACATGAAAGCTATAAAAACTTTGAATTTAAGTACACTTTACAATGTTTTTGTATGAAAGCTTGCCTCTGTATTGTTGAAACCCCTGATATATATAACCTGTCTCTGCACAGCATGGAAACTCCTGTCAGGTATCATAGCGACAAAGATGAGTAGGCACATGGGTCAATACATGAGCAAGAGGAGTCAAGCACCAGGTACTGGTCGACGGAGCAGTCAGTTGAGTCTGCTCAAGATTAAGAACTTGATGAGACCATGGAAGACAACCCTGGGGGCCAACTCAAAGGTGCAGCATATACCAAGGGGATGCTCTGTCCCCACTGCTGTTCTGCATAGGCCTGAACCCCTTGGCCCGACCATCACGAAGAGTGGATACGGATACCCATTCTGAAATGGGGTAACAATTAGCCACCTGCTCTACATGGGTGACATCAAGCTGTATGCCAGGAAAGACTGAGAAATCACTGATCTACACCACCAGGATGTAGCAACATTCAGAGTAAACAAAAAAAGTGCAGCCGGATAGTTGCAAAGAGAGGATAGATTATCATAACTTTAGGGGGTTGAGCTACCAGAGAGCAGCATAAGAGATGGTTCAGGACAGCGAAATACCTTTAGTCGGGGGGCCAAAGTCTCAAAAGATCAAGGAAATGGGTTGAACCTGACATCATTTGTGTTTTTTCTGTTAACTTTGACCCTGAGGACCAATAATTGGAGGGTCTGCTCTCCTGGAAATATCGCAAAAAAAGTGGCCATTTTAGTGTATGCACCTTATCTTTTTTATCAGAAAAATATGAAAAATGTTTTTTTCCCTCAACTCCTCAGTGGGTTGGGTAGGCTATCGATAAATGCATTCCAGATGCACAGAACACGTGCTGACAACATCCACTGAAAAAATATCTCTTAAAACACATTTCTACATGATTTAGCATCAATTTATGCAAAAAAAATTAGGCGTTTTCTCACTTTTTTCCAATATTTTCATTTTTACTTCATTGGCAATCAATTATTCCCCCAAGTTATGACATCAGTCAATATGCCATTCTTTTCACCAAACAGTATACTCATTCCACAGAAAAAACTATAAAATCCAACCAAAATCAATGGATCTGTGATGATTTCACTACTAGTTGGCGATCAACAGGCTCAGCTACCCTCAAAATTCCAAAAGACATGCTGGTTATTTAGCATCATCGCACACTTACACACACACATGATCTTAGTAATTTGAATGAGCTTGGAACAAAACTCTTCCAGTTCTGACAGCTGTGTCAGAGCAGACACAGGCTATGGCACACCTGGATGCGAATGACACCAAACACCATGAGGACAAGGACAGCCAAGGTGCAAAGGAGGCAGAAGGTGTAAACAAAATAACAGATGTCATCAGCAACCAGATGATCAATCCTTTCAAATGGGAAGACCAGGAGCGGATCAACATCTCAACAGGCCACAAAGCCACATCTGCTGACTTGATCTGCGCTCGTGAAAAAGGACTGGAGCAAGAAGAACAAACAGTGAGAAGGTAGCACAAATTAAACTTCCAACCTTTACGGCAAAGCCAAAGAAATCAGTGTCTATGGCATTCAAAGCCAGAAAGGTATATGAGGAGGAGAGTGCAGTTGTGCGAAACCTGTACTTTGTTCAGGACTTAGAGGAAGACAGGAAGGTGGAAGTGTTTGGCCATGAATGGACAAGTTGCCCAGCCTCCCTGTTTGAGCCAGATCCCTTGACCAAAGTTATGCAATGCGTAAAGGAAACAAGGCAGACTACGTGGCTGCAATCTAGACAGCCCTTGGCAGCTCATGCCATCTGACAAGCCTGTTGTAATGGTAGTAGATGCCATGGCGTTCATTCAACGTTAGCAACATCTTGGGAGCAGCACCTTCCATGTCAACGTCAAAGTCAAATTTATTTATATAGCGCATTTACAGATGGCTGAGCTGCATCAAAGTGCTTCACATAAAAGTGCAAAAAATGCAATAAAACACAGATTTGACAAAGGTAACAAAAAAACAAAAACACAACTAAATTAAATTTAAAATAGATTAAAAGAAGATGGGATATTTTTAAAGGCACTGTGGGATTACTAGGAGACACTATTCCCTAGCACTTGCCGGAGGAAAAAACTTTAATAGAAGGCAAGAGAAAAGAGGTGGGGTTTTAAGTGGGATTTAAAAACATTTAGGGACTGCGCTGCATGGATGTGGAGGGGGAGGCAGTTCCAGAGTCTGGGGGCTGCTACTGAAAAGGCCCTGTCGCCCCTTGTTTTTAGTCTGGACTTGGGCAGCTCCAACAGCAGCTGGTCAGCTGACCGTAGAGCTCTGGAGGGGGTGTGGTGGTGCAGAAGGTCAGACAGATATGTAGGGGCCAGACCATGGAGGGATTATAAACAGTCAGTAGGAGTTTATAGTCAATGCAGTGACGGATGGGGAGCCAGTGGAGCAATGGAGGACCGGGGTGATGGGATCACATTTTTTAGTGCAGGTGAGGAGTCGGGCGGCTGAGTTCTGGACCAACTGCAGGCGGCGAAGCTGCAACTGATCCATGCCGCTGTAGAGAGCGTTACAGTAGTCCAGTTGAGATGTGATGAAGACATGAATAGTTTTCTCCAGGTCACTCTGAGGCAGGTAAGCTTTTGTCTTGGCTAGAGTTCGTAGGTGGAAAAGGCTTCTCCTCACCACTGCACTAACCTGCTACTCAAACTTAAAAGCACTGTCAAAAAACACGCCAAGATTTCTGAGAACTGCAAGGAAAGTACCTGAGGCAGCTCCTTGGAATTAGGGTTGCCAACTCCCCGAAAAATAAATAAGGGACACTTCATTGGCAGGGCCGGCCGACCCGATTGCCTTCACCCATCCTGGCGTGGGGAAATTTTTAGCCCCTTTTTTGTAAGTAAAATGATTTTTTTAACAATTTGAGTCGAACCTGAATTGAATTAGATGCATATTTTTGTGTGACATGAATACATGGAAAACAAATGATTATCCAGCAATTCACTTTAACACAAAATAACAATTAGGCTCTGTTCTTCAAAGATGTAGTGGAGTTTGCTGATAACAATTTGATTCACTCCTTTTGTTGGCTTTTAAAATGCAGCATGTATGCAATTGAATGCATTCCATAATTCCAAATTGGTTCAGTAAAAAGGCATTAAATTCATGTCATGAACACATGGGGACCTGGTCTTCAAGAATGCACTGGAGTTTGCTGATAACAAATTGATGTATTTATTTTATTGGAGCAGCATGAATACAATTGAATGGCTATTTTGGAGTCATGCAGCTGACAAACGGGCCGTAAAGTGCAATGTAATTGCGCACTAAAATTTAAAGTGCAAATGGCGTGACTGCAGTACTGGAAGCATGTTGTTTCAGATCAGTCAGTCCACCATGCACGTGCAGTGTGCTTTATAGATGTTATCACGCACTTTTTCCACCCAGGTGCTTCCTTTTACCCATTCTTCAGTATTTTTGCATCCTTTTCTGTTTTTTTCTCAGAGGGGTACTAGACACGTTGCTGCTCGAAGGTGTAGCGTCCCGTAAAGCAGTGTCAGGCCGGCGTCTGTGTCACTGTCACCTACGCATGCTGCTTTGTTGTCTTCTGCTATCTTCTCCTCGACCAATGGGATGAGCGTATTCTGTATCGTCATACTCGTGTGTGAATATGCTGTCAGCTCATTGGTCACAGAGCAGGACGGGGCCTTGGAACAAATTTACCGTAAGTTTACATATAAAGCGCCCTGTTATTAAATTTTCATTGGCATTTACTGACTATTTTTTGGCTGTCACAATAATACGGGACAAAGTGCGTCCCTTTTCACCTCAATACGGGACGGGTGCTTTTGTTTCTAAATACGGGACGATTCCGTTTTTCAAGGGACGGTTGGCAACCCTACTTGGAATCCTTCCAGACAAGTGTGACTGCACCCACTTTGTTGGTGATAGATATGATGTCTCCCCTGCTGAAAGTCTGAAAGGTGAGGAACGAGAGAAGAGGATGAAGATCTGCCCCAGCAAAACGAAGGAGTACAAGCCACATGATACTCTTCCTATACCTGAATGGAAAGGCTTAATTCACAATCCACTGAATAAAGCTAATCTGTTGAACTACATGTGGGAAGCATGTGCAGCTCAGAACAAGTCACTTCCTGCAGTATGCACACTTATTCTTGGTGGAATCTTTTGTGATCCTGGTTGCACTGTCCTTTTGTCAGTGGATTGTCAGGTTGAGCTTCCAGAACTTTCCTGTGAGAAACACGAGGAGGCAGATATCAGGATGTTTGCTTACATTGCATACTCAGTACAAATTCTGCACCACAAGCGGGCTGTAGTGGTTGCGACAGACACAGATGTGATCATGATGTGCATGTACGACATCACACACATGGATGGGCTGCAGGAAAAGTGGGTGAAGACGATGGATATCTTCCTACCTGTTCATGCCATCACAGAGGCTCTGGCGGGGAAGTATGATGTTGCAGCTTCAGGTCTTACATCCCCACCTACATACTTACCGGATGTGACACAGTGAGCTATCTGTACAGAAGAGGAAAAAGGCGGGCCCACACAACTCCTATTAAACACCTGACAGACCTTCTGTCGCTGTGTAGGTACGGTGACCCTGAAGAAAGCCTGGATGTTCAGATTATTTTGTGTGTAGTGAGTTCTTGTTTTCTGTATTTTGTCCTTTTTTTTTGCAATTGTGTGTTGAAAAATGTCATGACACTATCACTTGTTACCAGTTGACCTGTTTATCTGTGGAAGGTTTCAAACAGTCTTTTGTTAATCTTGTTCCTGTGAGGGTTCAGTTTAATTTTTGTGTTTTGTTTTGTGGGGGGCTGGGAGGGTTCTGCTGGATGTTGGTTTTGTTTTGTGATCTGTTGGCTGCATCTACATTCCCTCTCCCTTTTTGTGTTCTCCTTTTCCTGCAGCACATGTGCGTGGCAGGAGGGCATGGCTGGCTGCAGATTGGACACACCAGGTCTCAATCAGCTCATCAGCCTCAGACTACATAAGGTTGGTTTCAACTCTACTTCGGGGTCAGCTAATTCTGTGACATTCCTTTAGTGCTGGCAACTTTGTAGATAAGTATTTTTTATTCCTTATTTGGCTTTCAACTCACTCCTCCCTCCGCCACCCCCTCCTACCTCCACTCTACTAACTCCATACATGTTTGCCTACTTCTTCACGGATAAAGTTCCTACCATCAGTAACCAGTTCTCTGAGCCTGACCAACTACAGCTGCTTCCACTACCTAACCAGGCTTCCCTTACCTATCTACACCCACTGGATCCAATACCATCTAATCTCCTTCAAACCATTTCCTCTACTGTAAACCTCTCAATCACACACGTCATCAACTCCTCACTTAAAGCTGGCATG
Source organism: Centropristis striata (assembly GCF_030273125.1). Classification (NCBI taxonomy): domain Eukaryota; kingdom Metazoa; phylum Chordata; class Actinopteri; order Perciformes; family Serranidae; genus Centropristis; species Centropristis striata. Next base: position 13,118,693 of record NC_081521.1, read on the forward strand.
TTTCAAACGCCTTCAAAAGGGCCCAGGTGACTCCACTGGTCAAAAAACCAACACTGGACCCGGCCCAGGTGGAAAACTAAAGACTGGTCTCACTTCTGCCATTCCTTTCAAAAATTCTGGAGCGCACAGTCTTGAACCAAGTCTCCATGTTCCTTTCCGAGAACAACCTGTCCGATCCAAATCAGTATGGCTTCAAGCGGGGTCCCTCTACTGAGACTGCACTCCTATCCGTAACAGAATCACTGCGTCTGGCTCGAGCAGCTGGCCAATCATCAGCTTCTGCCCTCTGATGGTTCACGTCCTAACTTGCAGGGAGATCTTGGACGGTAGAAGTGTCCAAACTATAAAACCTATTCATGGGGGTGCCTCAAGGGTCAGTGCTAGGTCCCTGTCTCTTCTCAATTTACGCCACTTCACTTTACGCAATCATCCACAATCATGGATTGTCATACCATAATAAAGACTTCAATCATGTTTCCCTCTTCTCCCACCTCACTGGATTTACACATTTATTTTCCCACCAGAGAAAATAAAAACCTTGATCTGCTGTATGCTAAGGTCAAAGAGGCTTACAGAGCTACTGCCTTACCACCACTTGGTAGGTCAGATCACAACTTCCTCTGGAGACTTGTTACAAACCCTGTGTGTGGAGGCAGCCTACAACTAGTCACAGTCAGGAAATGGACACCAGAGGCTAAGGACTTCTTTGAATGTACAGACTGGAATGTGTTTCTGGAAACACAGCCCAGTATGGACATTGACATACAGGTTGACTGCTTTACAACAACTTCTGTGTACTAGTGATTTAAAGGCAATCCTCAATTAGAAGAAGGCAGCTTTTAGAGATGGTGACTCAAACAAGGCTCTCCAAAGCAGCATCTTTCCTTCATCTCCTGGATCACAGATTACCTGACAGGAAGGCGACAGTTTGTCAGGTTGGCGAACTGCGTTTCTGGGAAATTAATGAGCAGCACAGGGGCTCCACAAGGCACTGGTGCCAAGTTCTAAGTATCTAGGTGTATATCTGGATAATAAGTTGGACTGGTCCCTAAACACAGACGCTCTCTACAAAAAGGGGCAGAGCCGCCTCTTTTTCTCAAGGGAGCTCAGATCTCTGGACATCTGTAGTAAGATGCTGCAGATGTTTTATCAGTCTGTGGTGGTAGTGTGCAAATCAGAGGCTGTTTTTCCTGAGGAAGCTGAGGAGTTTTGATGTCGACAGATCAATTTAAAAAATGTTTTATTCATCTTTTATCGAGTCAATTTTAGCATTTGGAATGATCTGTTGGTTCGGTAACCTCAGTCTGATCAATAAGAAAAGGCTTGGAAAAATTGTTCTGTTATGTCAAAAGATCATTGGCCTTGACCTGAAACACATTGGCAATATTTACCAAGTCAGAGCCACTAGGAAGGCAAAGGCCATACTGTCAAACCTCCTACATCCTCTACATGCAGAGTTTCGACTCCTGCCACTAGGAAGGAGATATACTTACAGGAGGAGGGCCAAAACAAACAGACATCTAAAATCATTTGTTCCCTCAGCTGTTGGCTTCCTAAACAAACTAGGGTAGTAGCTTGTCTTTCTTAAGCAATGTAAATGATTATATTCCATGATGTCTCCCATATGATTTATGCTTTAATGTTTTTATGTTCTGTGTTTTGTATTTATTATGATTATTTGTTTGTTGTGTGACATTTTTAACTACTGAATGCAGAACAAATTGCCCCTCTGGGAAAATAAAGATTTATCAAATCAAATCAAAATCAAATTTAACATCCACGCAGCTACACAGATTCATCAGCCATATACCCGGATGATCCTGGAAACAAACTTTATGCATCCGACCATCCAGAACTACATGCAGCCAAGTTACCTGCAAAACCAGAGGGATATCCTCAGTTCCAGGGACAGGTAAGACACTGGATACAGGTTCGGGACAGGGCTGGAATATGTCATAAATGATTGTTTGACAAAATAGTACTTGATGGGTTTTACTATTGTGTCTTTTGTATTTAAGTATTGGTGTTTAAAATTAAATTTTAAGTGTGCATTTTATACCCGGCTAAGACGGGGAGAGATGAGTTAGCGCGAGACAGGGAAAGACGACAGAGAGACGAGTGAGCGGGAGACGCTCACTCGTCTCTTAAAGTTAACTGTAAGACCATATTTGGACTGTGAAGGAGCGAGAGGGATCTGACGATACTGACTACACGCCTCTACACCGGCAACCTGACTGAGAGAAGCTGCTGCTAATTCATCATAGCATTAATTGGGATGCTAGTTTTGGCTAGCAAAAAACAAAAACAAAATGTATGTTACTCACCTGAGAAAAATGAACAGCGACTCCTTGGAGTGTCTGTTAGGCCAACCAAACGCTGAACAAGACATTTCTACTGAACAAAAAATTGTAAGTGAAAATACAATGTGAAAGGGTCAAAATTATGACACCAAATCGGTAAACGTCCTCTTTTCTATCTATATAACATTATATTTAACTTTATTAACATGTTGCCGTGGATACGCATTGCTCTGCTTCTCTCTTGATAACGGCTCGCCTTGTTAGTGACCTGTCAATCAAAGGTAGCCATGCCCCAAATCATAAGATTCTTTATCTCCTATTTTCTTCTAAATGGGGCCATTTTCCCCTCCCACATCCACAAACATTACAAAGGTAGGTAGGCTTGATGTTGTCCGATTTATTTTTTGTAAAATACTGATGCCAACACGTTATAACCTCTTCTCAAATTTTTTACAGGTGGCTGCGTTTGGTGGATGCCAAGCCTGGCCTGAACAAGAAGATGTTGGATATGCTGGAGAGAAGATGGGGAGACCCGTCTAAATATGGATCTGTTTCACTCATGTTGGATGCTATGCCGATCAAAAATCATGTGCAATACAATCCTGAGTCAATGTCTGGTTTTGTAGACATGGGAGATGGAAACAATGAGACTGATGTTGCTTCTGAGGCTCTTGTGTTCATGGTGGTTGGCTACAAGGACATTGGACGGCTCCCATCGCGTACTTCTTGACCGGGTCTCTATCTCCAGAACCACAAAGGGTCCTTCTCAGTCAGGCTTTGGAGGAGCTACATGCACGGGGCATTCGGGTGGTTTGTCTAACAATGGATGGGCATGCCTCCAATGTCAGCATGTGCAACCAACTTGGATGTGTGCTGAAGGGGGACCCACGAGAGCCGCTTCAAACACGCTTCCCACATCCGGTGACTGGCGAGAAAGTGTTTGTAATGATGGATGCTTGCCACATGCTCAAGTTGGCACGTAGTATGTTGCAGGTAAATGAAGATCGTTTGTAGACCTATTTCTACAATTTATGCCTCTGCTGCTAAAAGTTATCTTAATGATGTGGTCTGTCCATTTGTAGAGTTATGGCTGGATGTGATGATCATCATTTTGCTGTTTGTACTTGTTTGAGCAGTGACTGATTCTTACTCCGCAGGCATACAGTCCAATTGCGACGAACACCGGACAGATCCATTGGAGGTACATCAATCGTCTCCATGATCTGCAAAAAGAGGATGGACTGCATGCTGCCAATAAATTTACAGACAAGCATGTCTACTTTGAGGACCACAAGATGAGGGTGAACCTGGCTGCACAGACACTGAGTCGCTCCATGTCAGTGGCTCTCCGCACAATGAGGGATCTTGGGTACTCTCAGTTTAAGGACTGTGAGGCAATGGCAGAATTCATTGAGGTAATACAATTAGTGATTATAGAACCAAGTACCTGTTTCTTTTTTGCATGCCCGTCCATCCATCAAAGTGGTAAAGCTCTGTGAAATCTGGTGTAGTACAAAACGTGTTTACTTGCATTTTCAGCATACAGTTTAGAAATATGTACCTGATACCTTATGATTTACATAGATTATTGACAGGCTGTTTGACACAATGAATGGACGCAATCCTCGGGCCAAAGGATACAAAGCTCCCTTGGGTCCTTTAATTGGACGGAGAGGAAAGCATTTTTCTCTAGAGCCAGGGAGTACTTGCTCACTTGGTCACAAAAGATGGAACCCCCCTTCACCGGTCTAAGAGGTCAGTTAAAATACTGTTTGTTAAGTTCATGACATCAGTTCTCCGATACTGTATTCACTTGTGCATCGAGTTCCTAGGATGCTCCGTTGGTCCCTTGTGCATCGAGTTCCTAAGATGCTCCTAACTGCTTCAGTTTTGTTTCTGTTGGAATTATCTTGTATTCAGTGTGTTCAGGTCCTACATGTTTCTAAATGGTATGTATTACAGAACACCAAGTACATGTAGGTGTCAAAATGGTAGGTATTGGTAGGTATACATACCTACCAATACCTACCATTTTTCATTCTTGGAACAATGGAACACATGCAAAAATTGTAACACACGTGTTACAATTTTTGCATGTGTTCCATTGTTCCAAGTCTACAATTGTTCCACTGTCTACAAGAATGGGTTATTACCCATTATCGATGGATGTGATGGAAAATTAAATTACTGCTCTGAATGAACAAAATCACATGGTGCTTTGTTGGGGTGTCTTGTTTGGCATGATCAGATTAATACAACTTTTGTCTTTTGCAGGTACTTGTCGGTAATCAGATTTGTCATCAACATCGACGCGTTCATGCTGATGATTCCTGAACTGCTCAAGGTTCAGCGGTATGTGCTCACCTACAGGTTCAGCCAGGATGACTTGGGGCTCCTATTTAACTCAAACAGAGCATCAGGGAGGGTTGATCTTTTAATTGCAATAAATTCTTAAAACATAACTAATGAATATCTTTGTTATGTCTATGTGAATAATACATTTATTGTGTGCCTGTTTTCCATACAAGGCGGCTGTAATAATAATCCCATGGCGCGCCAGTTCCAGGCCATCTTCCATCGTCTGATAGTTCGGTGTGGTGTCTCACCTAGTGAGACAGGCAATGTGGCAGCCCAAGATAACACTGTGTCCCTTAGGGCTGGGTATTGTTTAGAACCTTTCGATTCGATTTTGATTCTTTAGGTCACAATTCGATTCGATTTCGATTCGATATTGATTTAAATGCTTCAATATCGATTCAATAATAAGTAGAATTACACAAACAATTAATCAGAGTACCTGTTGATCATTTTAAAATCATTATTTATTTTCATGCCCATATGAACAGCCATGGTATAATTCATAGCATTGTTGAGCAATAACACATCTGAAAATAAAGCATTAGCACAATAATAGTGAAAACAGACTACAAAAGTAAAAAAAAAAAAAATAGGACTGTATTAACATGCAAGTAAAGTGCATGAAAACTTAAATTCTATTTATTTTCTCTTGGCATTTGTGATATAACTCACTTAACATTTTTGAGAAATAAAACAACTGAAAATAAATCATTAGCACAAGAAGATTAGAAGAGCAGGGTCTTTTTTCTCCCCTGAAAACAGCCTGGTTACTGATTGGATAGATCGCTAAATGGGATGTGAAGTGGTACTCTACGCGACAACAACACACGCCATTTGTAAAAGCCGGAAAATCAGTGTTCCCAACTAAGCGACTTTGTTGCTAAATTTAGCGAGTATTTTTCAGCAACTGGAGATAAATCCAGCGACTCCTTCTTACCCTGCTTAACGAGCCGCTAACGAACCGGAGGCCGGCTTGTTAAGAAGAGCCGCTGTTAGCGGCAATTAGCTACAGTTAGCTCTGTAGCAGTACAGTGTGTAGTACAGTACAGTGTGTATGTGTGTATGAGGAAGTGTTCACTTTGCGATCTCTGTTTGTTTACAACAAGCACCGGACACTCTGTGCACAGTTAGCGATGTCTGTAATTCACAATCACTATGTTTATGATCTCCAGAGATTCTGTTTATAATTAACCATGCTGCTTTCAGCTGCTGACGTTGTTAGACTACAAAAGTTCGCAGCGCCCCCACTGGCCAGGAGGTTGAATCGATTCAGAGGATTTAATGAATCGATATTGAATTGGGAATGAATATATTGCAATGCATTGATGAATCGATATTTTTACCCACCCCTAGTGTCCCTGTCTGCTGTGGAGATGTCCTATGCTGAAACTGCTGAAGAGCACCCATTTCCATTCGCCGACATTTCGGCCCTTGTGTCTGACCATAGTTATCTCTCCACTTGGTTTGGTGGACTGGTGGAAAATGCTCTAGTCTACATAGCAGGTTTTGTAGTTAGGCAGATTCTTCGAAAGCTGTCCTGGAGCTTGGTCTGTGCCATCTTCATTTGACAAGAACTTCCACTTTCTTTTTTTTAGATTATTTTTTGGGCATTTTTGTTGCTTTATTTATAGTGATAGATAGAAAGGGGGTGATAGAGGGGAAGACATACGGCAAAGGGAGCTCAGGCCGGATTCGAACCCGGCTCCGCCGCAGCACGCGGCATACATGGTAAGCGCTCTACCGGTGTGAGCCACCGGGACGCCCCAAGAACTTCCACTTATTGTCATTAATAGGGGCCCAGCTTTAAATTGAGGAAATACGGTATTATTATTGTTAATATTATAACGTGCTGAGAGCTGCAGAGAGGGTGATCCGCCAAGCTTCGACAATGCAAGCTCAAGCTCCTAAAGCAGGGGTGTCAAAATCTGGCCTGCGGGCCAAATTTGGCCGGCGATTTGCTGACTTTGATGTCCAGAAATGTCGGTTAGAACTGCTTAGTAATCCCTTCGCAGTTGATGTGGAAAATGCACCAACCAACCTTCAGATGGAGCTGATTGACCTCCAGTCTAATGACACGCTGAGGTCAAAATATTATGCTGTAGGCGCCGCACAGTTTCCTCAGTTCATCCCTGACGCAATGCCTCAGCCCAAGCTGCTCAGATGCTCTCCATGTTCGGCAGCACTTATCTGTGTGAGTAGATTTTCTCCTCGATGAAGATGATCAAAACATCTCACAGGAGACGTCTGACTGATGAACACTTCCGCACGATACTGAGGATTTCCTCAGCTCAGAGCCTGAGCCCAGACATTGATGGACTTGCATCAAGAAGAGATGCCAGGTGTCTCGCTTGGGCACATCAGATTAGATCGCTGTATATCAAACTGAGCAATAAGTTTTACCTTTTCTTTATGCACTTTTTCTTGCTACTTGATTGATTATTATTGTTATTTTATTTTTAAATGTATTAACCTGTTGAAAAAGTTTATTTTGATATTCAAATCAGAAGGATGCCCTCCATGTTCGACAGCACTTATCTGTGTGAGCAGATTTTCTCTCTCACTTTTTCTTACTTGATTGATTTATTATTATTTTATTTTTAAATTTATTAACCTGTTGAAAAAGTTTATTTTGATATTTAAATCAGAAGGATGCAAATAGAAAAGAGGCATACGATTTTTATTTAATAAATTAATGACATTGATGTGTTTTTTATTTGAAATTTGATTTTGCATGTCTGCACTATATAGTTATGTTTATAAGCGTTGCTGGTTCCATATTTAATGTTAAAGCAAAACATGTTTGGTATACATTAAAAGGGTTATTTGTTCAATGTTGGCCCGCGATTTTATTCAAGTTTTAAATTTTGGCCCATTGTGTATTTGAGTTTGACACCCCTGTCCTAAAGTGTCAACAGTCCTACACATTGTCCGAGGGGAGATTGGTAGAGGATGTATATCTGCTTGGGGACCACATTGAGAAGACACAGTTTAGCATCGACAACCACCATTCTGACCTGTTATCATTGGTTGTGTCTGTGTTTCATAAGATAAGGCTGCACCACATTGCCAAACTTGCCTCTCTTGAACTTCAGAAAGGAAGCACAAGAAAGAAGCTATGCAAAACAGTCCTCTTTCAAGGGTTTTAATCCCACACAGGTATTGACACGGATTCCTGGCCTGCGCTTCCTAGCGATCCACTTCTGCCCTATGACAATTCCTAATACCTATGGCATTTCATCCCTACTGTTAGAAATAGCATTGAGAGAAACCATAAAAATTAAATTATCTGACTCCAACAGTAAGAACCTCTCACCTATTTCTCTGTGCAGTTTCTTTACAATTTATCACAATACGTCAAGAAATGTGCATTTACAGAGATCTCTGGGTTCAATCTACACGTCCCTGACATGACATTAGGCTGGTAACTTCATGGAGGTTGGACCAAGTATATTTCCCTAAAACCCAGTTTTATAGCCTAACAATGTTTTCTGACCCCCGGATTCCACTGGATGCATAACGGCTGCAGATCTGTCGTCGGAGCCATTACACACCCATTATAATCAATGTGTGAGATTCCACCGACTGCAGATCCGCTGCTTAATGAGTCCGACAACGCATGGCCATCCGACAGCCCTCGCAACACTTGCGCAGAGCTTCTATTTTTGTCGGACGACGGAGCACGGCGCATAAATTCAGCACAGAACAGATCGTTCGGGACAGGAAGTCGTGCACAGACACAAAATAAAACATCCGGTATATTTTCAAAATAAAATACCTCGGGTTCACGGCGGATCGTATTTCATAACTTGAAGACCTGAAATCAACAGGTTAGAGGTTTTCACTCATCTTTTCACCCCACTGACATTGCTCACTCCGGTGCTTGTTGTAAACAAACAGAGATCGCTAAGGCTTGTTAACAAGAGGCTCTCGTTAACAAGCCGGCCAACCTCGTTAGTGCTCGTTAAGACGGAGTCGCAGGATTTGTCTCCAGTCATTAACGAGGAGATGTTGATTATCTTCCAGTTATATCAATTGATTAGGCGTGAATACGCGAGATCTCGTGCGTCCTCGGGACTCCGCTGTCCGCAACAGCTCCGACACAGACGGATCCGGTGTGTGTTGACGGACTGCGTAGATACGCAGTCGTTGCGGACGGACCCCTTTCGGAGTCGTTACGCATCCAGTGGAATCCTGGTGTGAGAATGTAGGTTGACCTCTTCCAGAAGGTGACGCCTCTCTATGCATTGATTGGTCAGTTTATTGCATACGTGTCCTCCAGCACAGGAGACAGATATCTCCTCTGGCTAGATATCTGTGACCTGGCCTATTACCAAAACATTCACACATAACCTCCTGCCTTATTTTGACTTACAGAGAAGTTATAGGAGACACAGATCTTGCAATGTCAACACAAAATATAACATACCAATTGTATTATTGTATTGAATCTTATTCCATCTGCTTAAACTGAGTATCTGTAAAATAAATTACATATATTAATTAAATGCGCTGACAGTTCATTGCTCCTGCCAAACGAATTACACTGAGTGGAGACCACTCCAAGATGGCGGCCCCGTGTCTCATCAGCCCAGTGAGCAGTTAGGGTTCGATGCTGCGTCTATGGCCACCTGGTTTTATTCTGCCGGTCACATGACAACACGGGCTCAAGTTGTCTGTCTTCCACTGTGCCTGTTCTAACAGCAACACCTGCTGTCACAAGAAAATAACAGCAAGGTTTCCCCAAAATGTGAAAGGAATTGATTTATATCTGAGAGGGACTAATTTATGAAGAAGTTATTAGAAAAAAATAAAAACATAAGGGGGGTGTCAGTTTTCTTTCACTTTTAACAGAAGCTATTTTCCCGCCCTCTACACACAGAGTTTGCTGTCTGTGGCTCCGTTGCAGCCTTTTGGACAGTGCTGCTGCTGGCACTTGGTGGCGGATGGTTTGAATATTTAATACCTCGTCAGATTAAGTTTATTACTTTTTAATACGTTTTAATGGCCTTATTTTTGGCTTATTTTGTTTACTACCTTTTACTACCTTAAAACCAAGCGGCAACCCTGTAGTAGTAAAAAAAATAGTTAAAACTCCAATCACTATCTGACTTTTCCATTAATTTTAAACACAATACATTCAAAGCACAAAAACAATATAGAGCATATGTTATGCAGTAAACCACCAATGTATGCAAAAAGCAATAAGAGTTTTTTAAGTGCTGCGCTGCGGTCGGCGTTGCTGATTGCTGCCACTTTAATCAATGAGAGCATTTCCACCGGGCGCGCTGCGGAAAGTTACAGCAACGTCTCAGCCGCGGCTCTCCGCGGGCATTTAGTAGCATTTCTATTTTCTCCGCGAGCCGCTGCCAAACCGCGTAAATCTCAACAGAGCAGATCGCACCAGACAGGAAGTCCGACTCAGAATCAACGTAATACACTTCCGCCCTCTTTCAAGATAAAACACAATATGCAGTTCGTGCAGCCTAAAACTACTTCACATCAACTTTTTTATGTTGTATGTATTATGTTATGACCGAGGCACCAGATGAGCAATCAATCAATCAAAGGGTCTCAGAGGATCGGCGACACGGACGACAAGAGACAGATTGTTGAAGTGGAACATCATACAATCATTTATGACATAACACATTGTTTTTATAAGGATAGATGGTCAGATCAACAGATCTTCAGAGAAGCAAAGTAAGCTGTTGGTTGTTGTCGTTGTTTACTTTATACACACAGTTTATCACAGGATCTCGCTGTCTCCCGTATGTTCAGGATTATCGCATGTTCTCGTTATCTCGCGTGTATACGGCTGGCTCACTATGCTGCCGTTCTGCGGCCGTAACACGCCCGGTGTGAATTGACGCTGGGCAGAAGACGGAGCAAAACCACGGCGGAGCCGTTCCGCGGCCATAACGCACGCGGTGGAAATCCCCAGTAATTGGGGAGATATTAATATTAAAACGTTAATATAGAAACTTAATATATATTGAATTCTTAACATGTTAAGATTCTGGAAATTCAAATAACTTTTCATCTTTATGCAAAAGGCCAACCGGGGCTGGTCCAGGCGGAAAGACAAGAAGAGTGGACCTTACAAGTCAGCATGCATTCACTGATGTTGTCATAGTTGTCACTCAAACAAAACAACAACAACAGAGCAAGAGGCACAAACAGCCTTAATACAGGTGGAAAGACTGGAAGAGTGGGCCTAAGAAGTCAGCTGGCAAGCACTTACATTGTCATAGTTGATATTCAAACAATACAATGAGGACAAACAGGAGAACCAAAGGGCAGCCTTCACAAGAAAATAAAAAAAAGTAAGTCCTATATTCCAACGTTTATTGCAACCAATAATTAATATGTCATTGGTGACAACCTCCTTTTCTTCTACATGTCAAAGTCCTCAGTAAACACCTGCCAGCTGCCTGGACATATATTTGTGTATGCGGTACATACTACATGTTTTAATTACTATAATTAAAAATACACTATTTACAGCAGACCTGGGCATTGGGCGGCCCGTGGGCCACATCCGGCCCGTTGACTGTCCTTGTCTGGCCTGCATGAGGTTTCCCAGAAATTAGAAATCAATACAACCGCAATGCTTTTATTTTGAAGGTGATGTACAAATCAAATCAATCAAAATTACTGATTTATTCCCTAGGAAATTCAGTTAGTCTTTTAGAAAGCGTATGCCTGCATACAAACCCACCTGCAAAGAAACATGTTCCACAAAATACGCTGAGTAACCGAGATACCTTGTCAAAAACATGTAGGCCTATTGCTTTTTGCATAAAGTGAATAAATTACTGGTTTACTGCATAACATACATGCTCTATATTGTTTTTGTGGTTTGAATGTATGTTAAGCATTCCTGGCTGAATGAAGGTCGACTTTTTAACTGATACTTCACAAGATTTATTTAAAATCGTAGCTCCATGAAAATAAAAATAAGACATTCCTTGGTCACCTTGTGAATCCACAGTAAGAGCTACGAGGTGGGAACACAATAACCAACATTAGCATTAGCACTTAGCAAACAAGCACTTTTACTATAGTTAAGAGAACAAATATAGCCACTAATATGACAGAAGAAAATAAACTTTAACAAACCTTGTGCCCTGACAGCCACTATAGAAGCATTTTGATACTTTATATCAACTTTATATAAATTACGACGCACTGGTAATTATTTACCGCTTGTTTTTCATTTTACCGTTCCACCTGTTACTTCCTGTCACTACCTTTCAAAATTAAAGCACCCGTTTCACGCTGGACGGCACCTTTTCAAAATAAAAGCATCACAAAATTGTAAAACACCTAGAGAATATACAAACATGAAAAACAAGGTATATAATACAAAAACACCAATAGGAACCTTGCTAAAGGTCATTTACAGTTGTGTTTAAATAAATGGAAAATTGATATCGTGACTGGAGTATTTACTAATTTTTAATGCTATATTTGATTTACTCCACATAAACAGTCTTATCATAACATGTGTTCTTATCAGTAGCAGCTCAAAACCAGATAATTTACTGTATTTTATAAAGTGATTAAATTAACACTGAGCAGAATTTAGTTCAGAGCTTTGGTCCGGCCCCCGCAAACTTTGTGGTATCGGTCATGTGGCCCCTTGGGAAAATTATTTTCCCACCCCTGATTTACAGGTGTTAACAAAACTTTTAAAGAAGAGAGCAGTGTGTTGGACTAAGTTGAGGTTGTGTATATTTTATTTTTTTATGTCTGTGTGAATAGATTCAGCACACTCTGCAGGTTGCACTGTGCCAGAGTATCCACTTGATGGCGGTGTTGTCTTGCTCGTGAGCATATTGACCGTGCTTGTGTCTGTATGTATCTTTGTGTGAAATTCCTCCCTGCCTTTGCCTGCCCATGTATGAACATGTGTGTTATAGGAGAAGGTGACATACCTCAGGATGGACATTTGGCATTTGTGTTCGCAGGGATCAAACTGTATTTATCTACAGACAAGCCAGTGAAGCGTCTTTTCTTTTTGATACACGTAGGTACTTCTTGCACTAGCTTTAAGTTCAGGGAACCATGCTCTACACATTAATCAGAGTGAGTATGATAGAGGAGCCAGCAGGTTTGAGGGCCTCAGGAAAGATTGAAAGGAATGATTTTTACCCTCCTTTTTTCTTTTCTTTTCTTTTCTTTTTTTTTTTTTACATTTTCACACAGAGAATGTATTTGTTGTAACACTCGTAGAATGAACTGTTGGTCATTGTCATCTTCTGAATTTGAGATTTTTTTCCCTTTTACCCACTTTTGAAGATAAAACACAACTTTTAATTAGTTAAAGGTGCTTAAATTAAATAGTGATGCTTAGCGTTATAAATATTAAAGAGACAGAGAGCAGAATTCAAAATGAGCCTCATACCTTGAAAAGAAAAATCTGCTGATGTTCGTGTTTGGATCAAAGAACTGTCTCACAGCATCATAAAGCTGCTGCATGGCTGTCAATTCTACACAAGTCTGATGTTATGAGTCTGCTTGTTTTACTGTACATATATCACTTCACACTCTTATAAGTGTGTCAGCTACTGACTAATACAGCCAACACATGCTCAGACTCAGCTTTCAGATTCAGTGCACATGCTCTCAGTGGTTAGGTCAACACTGGGCTGAAAACTGATATTTGCATCACTGTCGGTTTTCATCACAAAAACTCACATCTTCAATCTGTATCGTCACAACCATGCATTAGATTTCCATCAACTACAGACTAAGAGCTGACACTGACCAAAATATGATTTTAAGTTTTTAAACAAGCCAGTCATGAAACCAGAGGCTAATGGGAGGTTTTGTTCAGTGGATTAGCTAGAATGTGCAGCTCATTCATTGGCCCTCGGCACAGTGTGTTACTGTGTTACTGCAGAACTAAATGTTGTGAATGGATGTGGCTTGACTGAGGAGCACACAGTGTAATAGTGTAAGCTGGAGTTGGCTTTCTGTATTGAGTGGCTTCGTCTTGTTAACTGCAGGTGTTTGTTTGCAAAATAATCTACTTGGAAATTGATCAGGCAGGAAAACAGTATAATTGAACCATCTGGGGAGAGGGAGTTCTGTTGTAAGGCCTGTGTGACATCTCGCCATAGAAACACACAACAGCAAATCTTTGTGGAGGAATTGTTGTGTATATGCCTGTGTAATATTGCATCTCATTGTAAAAATGGCATTAAAATGGCAACCAGTGACTTAAATAATCTTGCTTTTGTGCAGACATTTTCATTTCTTTTTCACCTTTTCATGCCCTACAGATCAACACCAACTTGGATATGAAGATTTTGAAGACACACATTTTTCACTTTGGACGAAGCTGAATAGGGCAATACTCTTTTCTTCCTTCCAATATTCTGATAAGGTTAAGCACCCTCAACCAATTATTCAAAGTTTTGCCAGTTGAGGAAGAGTTGGTGGGAATGAGCACAAGAACCACACTCTACTTACATTTCTAACTGTTCTTATCAGAACGAGAAGGGGACAGGTTTTGGGAAGTGTTAATGGACTTAAAATATATCGTTGAGCTTGCTGTTGCTTATACTTTCACAGATGATACTATTCAGTAAATGGCCTGCAAAATTTTAGATCACAGGCAGCTGCTTCAGGAAGTCTTCCCCAACTTATGATCAATACTAAAGCACCATTACACTGAGCATTATCCTCATCCCATAAAGTACTTTGGTGCATCTTTGGACAATGAGGTCTGAGGGGAAGCACAAAGTTTTCAAGACAATTGTTTGTGACACCCAAAACTACAAAAAAATAATTTGAAAACTTACCTCTGAGGAAAACGGAGGCCTTGTAAAAAGTTAAATATGCAGATACAGCTTCCATCAGTTCATCCAGGCTCTCACATTCCGCTCTTGGACCAAAGCGAACCTAGTTCGGGCTGTGTCTTAGAACTGGTTTGTTTTTCCACAGGCTCGAGAGTCATTAAATTACACGTCATTTCATTACTGTAAAACCTTGCTTTTAGTGCAGAGAGTCATAAATATATCACCAGACATGCAGCTGTAGATAACTTTACATTACCTAAAGCAAGATCTAACGCCATCAAGCGCACATTTCTGTATAGAGGTATGAAAGATCCATTCACTGCCTAACATAAAGCAATTCAAAATATTAATAAAACAGTATTTATCAAAATAAGAAAACATGGTATATTTATATGTATGTAGTATATTTCTATAGATATATGATATGTGTTATTATAATGTATATGCTGTAGAACGAATGTGTATATACAACATATGTATTATGTGTTAGTAGATTTTGTAATGATGTATACATATATGATATGTAGAAATGTGTGTAATATGGATTAATATGTGAATAATTTTTTATTTTATTTTATTTTTATTATGTTTTGTGTTTTCAACTGTATATTTGATACTGTTGGACCCTAGGAAGAATAGCTGTGGCTTTGCTGCAGCTAATGGGGATCTTAATAATAAACTAAACTAAACTAAACTGTACGTCTGTATAGGTCTTTGCGGTGACTACATCGTCTCTTTGTTGCTCCTGGCTTCACGAGCTTACATTGCCATCCACACAGGACATGTACAACACATTTGTTCTGCTTGTCTTGAAAGTTATGGATGGTGATTACGTTCTCATTAACACTGAACGTAACATGTTGGTGTTAGCCTTTGTTGTAAGCTAATACTAACCTGATGATGCTAACCTATTGATGCTTGAGTTGTGATGCTAACCTGATGACGCTTCCGTGATGACGCTAGCCCACTAACGATAACCATTATCAACCACATCAGAGTTAAACAAATAAAATAAAATGAATGATACACGTTTTAGTTGGTCTTGTTGGTCAGATAATCCCGCCCCCAGCCCCTGACTTAAGTGGTTCGTGGTTCAAGACCAGCAAAGAGTTGGTGCCGCTCTGGAACCAGTTTTCCTGGCCGAGAGCCGGTTCTTTGGCAGTCAAAAGGTCCTTAGGAACTGGTTCAACCAAACTACTTGAATTCCAATTAACTTTCTTTACAAATGACACAGCTTTCTCTATCAGCTTCTGTTTGAACCTTTTAGCTTCACTTTGAACTGTATTTAAACACTGCAAATTAACTTGTAAGATCTGTGCTCTGGGGACTAAGACTTCCATGATGCACAATGGTCACAGGTTCCCGTCAGTGATATCCTGGCTGTGTGAGTGTCCTGACATTTCACTGTTTTTGAAAGATGGAGGAGTTTCTTGTTCCATATTAGTTTCAGTGTCATTGTTTAGGATTTCCTCAATTTATTTATTTTATATTCATTAGTGAGAGTCAACGTTTTCTGACAATTCATCTCTATTTCTTGCTAAGTCTCTTTCAATTTGTTCACTTTCTGATAAATCTGAGTTTTCATCAGGAGTACTTCAGTAATTCAGACTGATGGTGAGTATTTAAGAGATTTCTTCTCACTTCATCCATATCAAAGGATTGACAGTCATGTCAAGTCTCATAAGAGATTTACAAAGTGGAATTTTTATCTTTCATTTGATCAGGCAGGGGAAAAAAAGACTTTCCATTTCTTTGCATAATGCAAACTTGTGATGGCTGATTTGTTGACTCTTTCCATGTCATGTGAAGGCTAAGGCTTCTGACCAGGTAACAAATCTGTAAAAGATTATCTCTATGGAAAGTTCCAGAGCAACTCCAGAGCTGTGTTCTGGTTTGACTACGACATAAGGTTTTCATCTCCATCTATCTCAAGTTTGTGTTTTCCTACAAGGCCATGGTTTCTCAACAGAAACATTTTGTTTGTTTAAGTTTAACTCTATGGAGTCTGGGGCTATTTGTCCATTTTTGAATCCTTTTCATCCTGCCTGTATACACCACTTAAAAAATGTTTAAATGCCATGTTGGTATATTTTTTTTCAGCACAACCTCACCTATATGACCTAATAATAACTATTTTATTTGTGTTTTGTGTGTTTAGCGTAACAATGTTGGTCATTTTGTGTATTTTTTAGTCATTTTATGTCTTTGTAAGTCATTTTGTGTCTTTTTTTTTGTCATTTTGTCTTTGTGTTTTTTTTAGTTATTTTGTGTCTTTTTTTGTCATTTTGTGTCTTCGTCTGTGGGGTTTTTTTTGGTCACTTGGCTCCTCATGTGTTTCTTTTTTACTCATTTAGTGTCATTTTGTGTCCTTTTTTCGGGTCATTTTGTGTCTTTTAGTCCTTTAGTCCAACATAAAATGTGATTTTTTTTAAATCTTTTTTTTTTTTACTTTCAAAGCACTATCATGCTCAATAAAGAATTTGCAATGTTGTAAACGTGAACAAAGGTGTCAAAGCTAACATATAAGAGGGTTCCATCCAGTTCTATCATTTTATACTAAATATATTTGAGCTTGTCTCCAGTTTTACTTGGTATATCATCATCAAACTGAAACTGGCCTCATGGAGTTTACAGCCAGAACTTTAGAGGTAAATTTACAGTAGGGCTCCACGCTGCTTTGTTTTCTAGTCTGGATGTCATGAAGAAGTCATGCTTTAGTGCTTTTGGAGACTCCAGAGGGTTAAGGAAACCATTTGTTCTCTTCTGGTAAGTTTTTAGTTGATTTTTGGCCTTTTGAATTACAACATAAGAGCTGCCTCTGAGCTCTGCCTGAGTTCAGTTGGGTTAAGCTGCTGTGTGAAGAAATAAAAATGCCTTCTTTTGGAACTTACTGTGTCTCATTATATCACAGATGCTGGAGAATGCAGGCATTGAGGTTTAAGTGCAGAAGTTGAGAAGCAACATTGAAGAATTGACCCATCAGTTTTTAAAACTTCTCACAAGCGACCCCTGCAACCGAATGGAGCAATTAATGGAGACCCAGAACGTGCAGCAAGAAACCGATGCGGCCCTGTTGCAGCAGCAAATTAAGGCCAACCAACTCAAAGAGCGTTAGGGTGGGAGTAAAATGGGAGTGACCAATGGTGTGGGAGCATACCTTCATGCCTGTGAAGCTACAGCGACACAGGATGGGTGGTCGAAAGCCCCGTGGGTTGGTCTCTTGGCTCTTTTTCTATCAGGTGAGGCGTATCAGGATTTGGAGACTAATATCACCCAAGATTAAGAGCAGCTAAAGGCGGAGATACTGAGCCGCCAGTGTTAGTGAGTGATATGTTCACTGAATGTACTAGTACAATTAACAGGAGCCCAGTGCCAGTCACAGTTGCTCTAGCTCATCCCCTTTCTCCCTCTCATGTCTTAACCCTCTGAAATCTTGGGTTACTACGTCTAAAAAATATAAAAATTTAAAAAATCTGTTTAAAAATCTTCACCATGCCTTGTTGGTATCAGTTTTTTCAGCGTTACCTCACCTATATGTCCTGATAATTAATTTTTAACTTTGACTTACTTGACCAAAATGTTGAACCCTAAAGAAACAAAGGAAAACATAAAATCTGATCTTGAAAATTATGTTTCACACACAGAAATGTACATGTTGCAAATATGAACACAGGTTGCAAATATAACATGTAACAGGTGAAATGAGGATAAAATCTAGTTCTATATTTTTATACTAAATATATTTGACATTATCTCCAGTTTTACTTGGCCGAATATCATCAAAAAAAAAAAATCTGGTATGGAGTTTCAAGCCAGAACTTTAGAGGGAAGCTAATGACAAGGCTCAATGTTGCTTCATTTATATGTCTTCACGTCATGAAGAAGTAATGTGCAGGTTGTTTCATGGACTCTAGAGGGTTAAAGTCTCGAAGTAGGAAGTAGTGGCAACTATTGATTTTAATAATTAGGTGTTGCTCAAATGTATGTGACAGCAGCTTTGCAAACTGTACCTTTATCCAGCTAAATTCTCAGCTCATTGGCTAATCATTCATGAACAGCCATTCTCAGTTCACTTAGCGAGCAGAATTGAATGCTCAGCCATGTTTCAGCTCAGTGAGTTCTGATACACAGTAATAGCTCTGGTGAACAAATCTCTTGTATAAATTTTTTTTTTTAATGAACTGATTCTAATGATTCTGTACACTGAAAAGTACTGCTTTGCCCACCACTAACATAGGCGGAGTCAAACCTTTTACCCTGCCTGTGACTCCACTGGCTTTATGAGTGTAGATGATTCTGACTTTTTTTTTTTAATTGCATTTTATTACATTTTGATGACAGTTTAAAGTCAGTAAATCACTCAGCCCTACAACACATATATTAGGCAATCTGTATACAAAGCTGGTGTGCATGGCAACCAAGGCTGCTGGAAAGAGTGAGAGAGAGAGAGAGAGAGAGAGAGAGAGAGAGAGAGAAATTGAGAGAGAGAGAGAGAGGAGAGTAGGATAGAAAAAGGAAGATCAAGTTAGCACCATCACAGCAGACAGAGGAGGCAGACAGGAGAGAGAGGGGATGGGAAAAGGGTCGTAACGAGAGCTTGGAAGCGTATTACTCTCTACTCTCTGTCTCTTTGGTGTCAGTTGCTTTAGCGACTCAGCAGCAAGCAACATGGAGCTGGAGCCTCGGAGATTCAGTATGTAACCCTCTTTTATTACTACTGCCTTTTATTTGGTGCTGTTTTGTTTTTTTTAATTCCCCGTGGAACAGTCAAATTTAATTTGACTTATTTTAAACGGTTGAATTTCAAGGGTTATTTATTTTGGTTCTGGTTTTATTGAATGCTGAGACTGTGTCTTAAATCAAAAGTTAGATTATCAGTGTGTTCTGCCTTTTATATGATGGATATGATTTAGAGCCGATTATGACGACACGCTTTGATTGGATGCATTTGCTTATTCATTTATTATTGTTTGTTCATGTTCATGGTGGGAGTTTCAGTGTCTCAAGGTCTAATACTTACTTACACCCTAATGACTATATCTGACAAAAAAAAAAAATGTTTTATGGAAAATGGGCAAAATTGAAGATATTAAAATTTCTTCAATCAAGACATTCATGAAACCTATTAAGATTACCTGTTGAATCAATCGCCTCCTTGATTGAGGAACAATTCAGCATACGTTTGAGGAGAAGGCTTTCAACCTGATGACTATATGTCTGAAGAGGATTTTTCTTAAAGTTGGAGGTAACAAGTGACCTTAGCTGACACTTCTTCTGTGATAGTTATGTGTGTTTCTTGTGTGTTGATACTTGGTTGTAGTATTGCACCAGTTTTAGTTGAAGCAGTGCTATAGGGTGTAGTGCAGGAGTGGGCAACCATTTTTCCGGGGGGCACATGCGAAGGTTGTTGCTGTGGGCCAAACATATCTTATAATGCTGTAACCTTTATTTTTATCAGTACGTTAAATTATAGAAAACATACAGCAGCATTTGTTTTATTGAGCATGTTTAGTTTATCAGCGGGTGGAGTCTTTTAGTGTGGGAAGGTGTGTGAGTGTGTTGCTCTCAATGTGTCCAGATGGAAACAGCAGCTTCTGCAGAAGACCTTAAGGACCTGTGGAAAGAGAGCCTTTCCTTGCATTTTGAGTTCAGTTCATTCATCATAATCAATCAATGGCAAATGCCGAATCAGCCAACCAGTCTGCATGGTTAGTTTTTTTTCATGCTTTTTTCCTCCTTTCCTCTCCTCATGTGTGCTGTATTTCTCTCTCTTCATACCCTGTCTTCCTGTCCTGTTTACCTTTGTCATATTGTTTGTGGGTGTTTTATGCGTTCTGGACGGGTTGATGGCTCAATTTCGTTGTACTTGTACTTGTTACTCTGTGCAATGACAATAAAGGGTTCATTCATTCATTCATTCAAATTTCGGGAATTTTTAAAGTTGGAAACTTTCCATGGGATTTAAAAGGAATTCATGGGAATTAACAGGAATGTACTGAATTGAAGGTTGGCCCTTAACAGGGAACTTAAATATAGTTGAAGAAAATATATTTTTAGCATAATCTTGACTAAAACAACCAGAATTCATGCAAGTGAAGTACATAAAGTTACATTTTAACATTTTGAGAGAGAGTCATTTTTAAATTGTATGATTTTGCGTGGATGTCTGCACCAGGCGCTCACCAAATGTATTAATTTATTTATTTATACAGTTAAAGTTACAGGGACAGTGCACACTAACATTTCTGAAAAAGGTGCCAGTTTAGCCAAATTGGCTAATTTTCAACTGTAGTTCCTGGGCAGGTTTTGGCCTTACAGAAAAAAAATATGTTAAAACAAGAACAGCAACACTCATATGGCAAAGCACTTCTAAGTTCATTAAAAACGGTATGTAATGGATGGCTCTCAAAATAAAGAACTGTTTTTAATTTGGACCTCATTCAGTTTTCAATGATGACCTCCAGTGAGTCTGGTTTAAGGCCAATTACTGAGCCAGCCTGTTTGATCAACCTATTGATCCTGTTCTTATCATCCACTGTAATGCTGGCCTCCCCAGGTGAATTGGAAAGTCTTGACTGGGTCTCTTGAATACAGCCTCAGTATGGTTTCCATTTGAGTATATTGTCCCAAGTGGACACCAAGGTACTTAAACGACTGGACTATTTCAATCTGTTGGCCTCTTTAGTTACAGTTGTGGAGAGCTCTTCCTTCTAATATCAATCACCAGTTCTTTGGTCTTCCCAATGTTCAATTTGAAGAGTTTGTCTGACAAGCCATTCAACCTCTCTTGTTGACCAGGTCATTGCCCTGTTAAGTAGACCCACTAAAGCAGTGTGTCTGAAAATCTTTGACAAGATTTGACACGACAGTTGACTCTGCCTGTAGTCAACAGTGTAGAGCAAAAATAAAAGGGGATAATACAGTTCCCTGGGGTGCTCCAGTGTTAGTTAAGATACTGTCTGACTTTTTGTTGCCATGTCTGACATACTGTGGTCTAGACAAAAGATAATCTAAAAACAAAACAATTGTTG
This sequence comes from Centropristis striata, assembly GCF_030273125.1. Lineage (NCBI taxonomy): Eukaryota > Metazoa > Chordata > Actinopteri > Perciformes > Serranidae > Centropristis > Centropristis striata. The sequence continues at coordinate 13,140,188 of NC_081521.1, forward strand.
TGGTATATAATTAATTTGTTTGCTAAAATCCTGTGATTGAATTGTATTTAAATCACTTGAAAAATGCTGAACACTGATTTCTGTGAATCATATATAGAGGTGCATCATCTACTCCAACACCCTTCTTTTAAGCAAATTGCAAGGGGGTCTCTATAAGGCTGAGACCTGTCTGCTTATGTGATCCAGGATAACTCTATAATGCCAAGTGTCAGGGCTATAAGACTAAAGCTATTGAGACTATTCACATTAGTGTTTCTTGGAATTGTAACAATACAGGATTTCTCCCAAGACAAAGAAAATAGTACATGAAGCATTGAGCACAACCGATCAGCACAGACTTTCAGAGTGCATGGATGAACACCATCAGGGTCTGTAGCCTTGTTAGCATTAAGGGGCCTAAACTGCTGTCAAACAGCATCAATACTAATAACAATAGCTGGGTTACCTGAAGTAGAAATTTGGCAAGCTATTAGTCTACTGAGACTGGTGTTTTTGCTGTCTATACAGCAGTAACTTGGACAATAATGGTCCAAAAGCACATACCTTTATTTGAAGAAACGTGCCACTGCCAGTGCACAGAGGACAGCCCTCGAAGAAGAGTTGAAAAGACCACTCCTTGACAATAGCGTTTTGCCACCTGCAAATAAACCACAGTCTATGAGATAAACCAGCAGCTGGTTTAAAAGAACTTAGCTGCTCGTTGGGCAGGTGACGGTTTCATCTGTATTGTTTCAACTGTCACTGAGAATTACCCAGACACCAAATGATCTGTGGCGAAAGACAAAAACATATACATATCATAAAAAAGACCTAAAATCTGGCAATGGAATAATACATATTCTCATTTTGTAATGGCAGCCTGATGCCCAGCATCTCTCAGCTTAGCATTGCACATCCTTTGGCCTATATACAATAAGCCACATGGGCACTTTAAAATATAAATGTGTGTAGAGACAATTAATAAATTATTTCATAGTGTATTCCTTTCCTGAATGACGGTCATTGGATGACTTAGTATCAAGTGTATTTAAACAGTGTGCACTTGAACACATCATCAGTGATAGTACCAAGGTTCATCAGGGGTTTTGGTACTTTCAACTTCAGACCCCATCTCCATGGCGACCTGAGCAGAGGTGATCAGATCCCGACCTGTGTCCAAGCAGCATTAGACCACAGCTTGTCCCTCCTGATCCACAGCCATTGTGAAGCTTCCTCTGCAGCCTCTAAAGCCCTGCTGATGGCTTTTCTTTTGCGTGCCCCAGTGATGCCCAGGAAGCTGTCTGCCTTGCAGAGTGACAATGCAAAGCCCCTTCCACCCACTTCAATGGGCATGCACCGACCACGCCCCAGCATCTGTGGCACTCCACCACCAGTTTTGCACACCTTCCTCTCTTCCGCTTGTTGGCCCATTTGTTACGATGTTTCAGATACCAGAACAATATCTGGTCTAAGGGTGGACTCCACAATGTCATTGGTGAATCTGAGTTATTTTCCCAGGTCCACCCTCATCTGCCAGTCAAGTGCTCTTACCAAGAAGCCTGTTTGGGCATTCGGTTCCGGGTTTGGGTGATGTCCTGCTCTTGCAAATGTGATACGGTGTGTTGCTGGTCGATCTGATCAATGGTGCCGCGCTTGGACTCATCAACTACCCTCAGCACTTGGTCGTGACACCAGCGACCTTTCCCTAGTGATTTAGCACAGCTGCGGCTAATGTACTCCAGTGATCCTTACCCTAGCACAAGGGACATGTTGGTGTATCAATCTTGCAACAGAGGAGGTTGGATGTTCTGGGTAGACCACTGTAGACAGACTGGGCGGGGGCAGCTGTGGCTCAGTTGGTAGAGCGGTCAACCCTAACCCTAACCCTAACCCATGGCAGCCTACATGTCGAAGTATACTTGAGCAAGATCCTGATCCCCAAATTGCTCCCGATGCTGCGTTCATTGGTGTGAGAATGAATTCCCAATGGTGGCAGGTGGCACCGTTTAGGGTAGCCTCTGCCACCAGTATGAATGTGTGTGTGAAAGAGTGAATGAGCGCAGTCTGTAGTGTAAATCGCTTTGAGTGGTTGCAAAGCGACTAGAAAAGCGATATATAAGTGCAGGTCCATTTACTGGATAAAGAACTTGATGGTTCCACCTTCCACAGCCCAGCAGTAGCCACACGATCCTGGGAAGGATGCCATACTGGTATATCCAGGATTTGAGTTTTCCCTGAAGACCTGATTTATTGACAGCTTTAAACATCCCTCCAGTTCTTGATTGGTCACCTTGATTGATGCATTGTCCTGATTAAGTGCAGTTGTAGGTTTTTCCAAGGCTCTTTATGGGTTTATCTGTGACTGATGGGTTGTGGATACCTCCAAGAAAGAAGTGGAACCAGTCAATCACCTTCCTTCTCTTCAGCACCAAAGCCCTGGATTTTCACGGCTCAAAACACATCCAGGTCATTTGTCTCTCCAAGCCCTGGAGGACCCATCTGCTTCCTGATGCTGTTGTTACTGTCAAGTTGTCCATTAAAGCTCTGATGGGAGGCTGCTGGACTACAGATTTTGTTATTGGGCCTCTGCACTCCACTTTAGCTGTCTTCACCAACATGTTCATGGCCAAGGAAAAAAGGGACACAGAGATGGTGCCACTCATATGTGATGGTTCCAGAGGTGAACCTCAGGTTGAAGTTGCTAGGGTTAGGGTCCTTGATGTTGCTCAGGAAGTGATGCCACTCCAACGCTGTAATCTCTAGTTTGTGGTGTATGGAACCCTATGCGTTGGCTAGGTCCAGTCGTACCGTACAATATTCGGATACACAAGTTATTCTGTTTTCAGTGTGTTTAGGGGACAGATTTAATAATTCCTCCCTATCTCATGTATCATTTTTGCCAGTGGCTTGATCAATGCAACCCTCTCTGTTTAAAGCTTCGAGATATTTCTTTAGCCTGAACATGATAGTCCTCTTCTTGTCCCTCGAGATTCTAAATTATAGTTATTTTCAAACATGAAGTAGATAGATTTTAAGGTTAACTTCATCAGTTAAGAGGAACTCATAAGGGGATAAAGGAGAAGCCGATCCTGTCACTGGGATGATAATGTGAAGCTGGAACAATGGTTAATAAATATATTTAACTACACCTCAACTAGACATCTTGAGTCACAGATTATCTTTTGTCCCCCGTCAAGTAAATGCATTTAAATTGAAGGCTCCAACAAATATTTCAGACAACTACATTTAAAACATTTTTCCCACAAGTATGTCAGTTTAAGTATGTCACATACACATATAATATTACATACTAAGTAACTTTGGAATGCTGCATGCAATGCATTAAGGGCATAATACTCTACCTGCCATCCATGATGTCTTTGAGTTGAGTATGTGAGACTGTATTCATGACTGTTCCAGGTTTGATCTCAGATACATCAAATCATCCTATCTTCCTTTCCTCCAATCTATACCCTAATTACTAGGGCACCACCAAAAACGAGTGATATAGCATGGCTTTATTCTATTCAATAATGTGTGGATTTACATTGGATAATACCTTATGGTAATGGTGTGCAACACGGGAACCGCAGCATATATGATCCCAGGTGGTCAGGGAAATAATGCTTAGAAATCCTTTTTTATTTTAGTACCTTCTAGGCTTCGGAACACATAAAAATCGCACTTTAAGGATAAGTCATAAACTGAATTGCTTACAATTTTTTATTATTAGACTGTCAGAGTTTTATAATGCAAACTCTGTCAGACTGTTCCGGAGACTCTAGCATTAAAGGTGGCTCATGCAGACAATTACCTCCTTCCTCTCAGCCTCAGAGTAATTAGTGATTCATATGTTTTTTGTTTTAATCCTCCAGGAGATTAAATAATTAGTCCCTCTGCTGTACAAAGCAAATGGTTGTGGCTTTTATAACAATAGTCCTGAATGCTGCAAATAATAAATCAAATTCTCATTTGCAATTACTTTATAAGATTGTATATGTGCACCATTTTTTCAACAGAATACTACTAAACTGTAGTCTCATGCCAATGCTAAATGAACCTGGGTCCATGGTGGACTTAATGAAAAATAGGGGAGGAAAAGCATGTAATCCAATAATACACTAAAGCCTCTTTTTTCTTCTACCACAGTCACAGTATTATTATGGTTACGTTTAGAAAAAAATAAATAGTTGGATTAAAACCCTTACATCTTGGGATAGATGATACAAAAAGGACATATAATATAAAAATGGCTTATAAAGTTATTTTTTTGTTTTTAAAGTCTGTCACAGGATCTGAACCCAGCTCTCTTGTGTTTAAGGAGCCCTCCACCAGCCCGACCCTCCTCCTGCTGATGCTCCTTCTACTACGTTACTTCCAGTGCTCCTAAAATAATTACTTGGCCCAGTGGGTAATTTGGGCTTGCATCCCATAATGTTTTAAGCAGTGAAAAGGATGTTCACTACACCAGTTAATAGGATGGATATGACCTGACAAGAGGAGGCATTTCTAGTCTGCTCACAGAATATATATAAATAATGGACGTAGTCACTTTGACGTCAAAAAACAAAATGTTTGTTACTGACCTCAGCGACTCCTTGGAGTGTCTGTTAGTCCAAACGCTGAACAAGACATTTTTACTGAACAAAACGTTCAAATAAAATGTCATAAATAAAATTAAAAAATATTTATTTATTTTAAAAAATAAATGTCATTAAGTGAAAATACAGTGAAAGGGTTAAAGTTATGAGACCAAACCGCTAAACGTCCTCTTTTCTATCTATATAACGTTATATATAACTTTATTGACACGTTGCCGTGGATACGCATTGTTCTGCTTCTCTCCTGATGACGGCTCGCCTTGTTAGTGACCTGTCAATCAAAGGTAGAAACGCCCCAAATCATACGATTCTTTATCTTCTGTTTTCTTGTAAATGGGGCCATTATTTAAATTATTAACATCAAATTGTCTTGAAGAAGATTTTTTTACTAGCGATTGAGATTATAGTGTTGTCCTGAAAAAGTTTTCTGAGGTAATAAATCAAGTGAGAAGTTTTCAAATTTTGCACTGAAACTAGATTTTTTTTTAAGCCAAACTTAGCGCCCCCTGCTTGAATTTTTGGTAGAATGCAGCTTAAGGCACTTCCTGGTTTGCCTCCCTGCTCAGACCTGGAGGTTGCCGCCTGGTTATGAGCGAGAAAGTTAACATTGTTCTTGCAAGCTTCAAAACCTGGTTAACAAACGGTAAATATAATTTTACAAGACTAGCTAGCCATCCAGCCATCATCCTCCCCAAACCAGTATGATTTTGATAAAAAATAAATAAAAACGATGCCCCTCTCAACTGACTTGCTACTTCTGGATGGCATGCATTAGGCTACACATTGTGTTACACTCTTCATCCTGTGGTGTTCAAAGGAGGAAGGAGGAATGATTGATTGATGATTGTGCAGCCACACTGGCTCGCCCTTTACCCTCTTCTCACCTCAGGCGTCCCATGTGGCCTGCTAACAGAGCAGACACACACACACACACACACACACACACACACACACACACACACACACACACACACTTGCCTTAATGGCAGGGCCTGCCAAGAGATTTACATTTAGTCATTTAGCAGAGGCTTTTATCCAAAGCGACTTGCAGAAAAAAGGAAACAATCCAGGTATAAGGTAATACCTTGAGATACCATAAGATTCGTGGTTGGTTAAGGCACTGTTAACTACAGTAAACAAGTCAGGACATAGGAAATGGCTTATGGATATAGCAAAAATATAGAATTTTTAATGGTGTTTGTGTAAAATGTAAAACTTGGATCCATACATATGTATGCATTTGTACAAACCCTTTGCACATTCATTCAGATTTTTATTTACAAGTCACAAGTTGAATCTTATCAGTATTAATCAATCTGGGACAAGTCCTGCTCCATGATAATGCAGCATAGTTGACAGAGCTATGTTGGCAGACAAAATGTATATGTTTGGTGATATATGTTAATATGTTATGTAGGCTAACTCCCTTAGCGTGTGTTTGTGTGTGTGTGTGTGTGTGTGTGTGTGAGGGAGAGAGATGGAGGTAAATGCAGAGGCAAAGGCAAAAATGGTGGTTAGTATATAGTGCGGTTGGCAACTAAAACAGAGAAATAAGAATAAAAAGAAACTCAGATATAAATGAGTCATGGTACTATAGCCAGTGATGGAAGAAGTAAGCTACTCAGATCATTTACTTATAAGCAGAAGAAATAATACCACATTATAATTACGTATGTATTCAAAACCTTGGGATATTTTGATAAAAGTTCTAAAGTATATACTTAAAATAGCAGGTCCTGGGTTACGCTACTGGCCTTAATATTTGGCAACTACACACAACGGACTCCTGTTGTCAAGTCGTTAGAGGCTGCTGAATGAAATATCAAAGACAGAATACATAATGTATTTCCATAATGGCATTGCTTAAGATAAACAGAAATCTGAAGCTTTAGAACCAGTCACTCAGAGATTGCTCTTGTTAAATCTGGCTATTTCTTTAGTAGTGTTATGAGGTTTTCATTACTAATTTAGAGGGATAATTTAAAATAAAATGTTGTATTTTAGCTTTGATTTTCATTTTCTATCTGGTTATGATGAAAAGGGAAGGTGTCAGGAGATAATGTATGAGGAAAATGAGCAGATGCAAAAGCAATGAGTTGAATGAGATAAAAAAAAAGAGATGGAAGAGGAAAATGATCAGTCAGACATGTTTTACTGTGGGATTCTGCTCATCAAAATTTAATGACTAACTGTCATATGGAACATTGTGTGTGAGTGTGTGTGTGTGTGTGTGTGTGTATGGTGGATAGGGGGGTCTTCATGAATAATATATGAACAGCTTGATTCAGGCGAGTTCTTCATTAGGTTAAGGTACACTATGAAGGGAGTCCTCAGCTAATGATGGCCTTGGCCAGCAGACTGTGTCTGATAGCTAGGAGCCAGAAGGACGGGCACACAGTGAGACTGTAAGAGATGAGAGAGGGAGAAAGTCATTCAGCCGTGCTCCGTGAAAGTCAGAGAAAGAGGTTAAAGAAAGTGAGGGGAGAAACATGATAGATCTGCAGTGTGTGTGTGTATGTGTGTGTATAAAAGTGCACTTTCTCCCCAATGTCATCATATACCAGTATTCTCATGAAGGACTTTGTAGGATTTCCTTTGAAAAGTTTTTAAATTAAATTCATATGACTCGTGCAGTGCCCATAGGAAGTATGTATTCGTACATTATATGCCACACTACAACGTCTGCAACTCCATAAAACACTTACTTTTCACCATCCAGCACATACACATTGAACATTGATATTCGCTGGAAACTTTTTGAATATTATCGGAAAATCAAACCTTGTAGCTCACTTTAAAACTCCTAAAGATAGGTAGGCTAAATAGACTTCCAGATGAGATGAGTCAGGGTGGAAATCCAGAGTGAATTGTGTTACTGACCAGGTGTAGGCCTATCACACAATGGGGCGGAGCTCCCCTAAAAGGCATCCTATCGGAAACAGTGCAATGCTGCAACACGTCCTACGTAAATATGATATTTTGAAAAATGAATAAAAAAATCTTCGGTCATCTCCACGGTCAACGAGATATGCCCTAGACACAAACACACACAAACACACACACACATTCTTGTACTGCTACCATTGTGAGGGCCCTCATTGGAATAGTGAAGCCGTTAGTTTTAATGAGTTTTTAGAGTGAGTTTGCTAGTTTTAGTTTAGTATTTATTTTTTGAAATGCTTTAGTTTTAGTTTAGTTTTTATTAGTTTTAGTGTTAGTTTTAGGTTTTTTGTAATGGGGTATTTGTTGGGTGGTAGATTAAAAGAAGTCACAGTAAATTTTGCCTTCATTTCTTTTGTCTTATCCATCTTCATTATGTATGAAAAAAGTTGACAAAGACGAAAACGAAGGACATTTTCATTATAATTTTAGTTAGTTTTGTAACCTCACAATACAGTTTCAGTTAATTATCTTTTTTTCAAACTCTCATTTTTATTTTTATTTCAGTTGACGAAAATGTTTTTTCAATTCTAGTTTTCGTTATTTCGCTTAGTTTTCGTTAGCTATTATAACCTTGTTCCCTAGCCCCTTACCCTAACCTTAACCTAACCTTCACCATCACAACTAAATGCCCAACCCAAACCCTAACATAAACCTAGTTATAACCTGAACCCTGAAACAAAGTCTGAACTCTCAAAAAAGCCTTTAAAGAAGTGGGGACCGGCCGAAATGTCCTCACTTTACAAAAATGTCCTCACTCTGTTGGTTAAAACATGTTTCTCACTATGTAGGAAGTACAAGAACACACACACAGACTAATCTTGCTTTATAGATAGATATCCTTCAATATGTAAAAAACAAGCATGTTTTAAAGTGCTGCTGAAACGTGGCTGCAAACAGACAACAGGAGAGGCAGGCAACCGCTTGGGGCCCCAGGCCAGCTGGGGGCCGACAAACAAAGCAGTGGCAATGCACAGCGCACGTTTCCAGTGACTGTAGGAGATCCTGCTAAGTGATCCCCACCTGACTCTACTCACTCACGATGCAAGGGGAGTGCATGAATTTATGTGAACAATCAAACCTAATGGAAAGGAAAAACACTCAAATAAAATGAAGAGGAGTTGCCCCTCTGGGAGTGAAGAAAGAGAAGAAAAGAGAGAAACTCATTTAAGGCTGCTTGTCTAGCTTTTAACTGTGGCTGAGAGACATTCGAATAAGATTTAATGTGACTCCAACTACAGCGTCATGTCGCATTATTTCTTTTGTTGACTCTGTCGTTAATTAGCAGAGCCTAGTGTGTCCAGCCCTCAGCTGGCCGTCCAGTTTATATTCACATTAATTATATAATCGTAGTTTATAGATATTATTCAATAATCTTAACTTTTGGAATGAAAAATAACCCTACATTTTGCAATTTTTTTGTTGATGTCAGATTATTGGTAATATATTGGGGATCAGTGCTGGTTCAATGGGCCCCCTGTCAGTTTTTGCCTATAGGGCCCAAATAGAGTCTAGAATCACTACTGGCCACAACACACTGTCATGGAAAAAAGTTTTAGTCCAACCTTGTTTTCTTCATTTTCTTGACTAAAGGTACATTTGTTTGGACAAATTCAATGATGACAATAAGAGTTTCATTTAAGAGCTGATATCTAGCCATTTTCCATGGTTGTATTGATAATGATTTTGGTTATAATCAAGAAAACCATGGAAAAAGTCTATATATCAGCTGCAAATTTACTAGATTAAAGTGCCAAATCTAATCAGGAAAAAAAAAAAAGTATATTTAAAGTGGGAAATCTGCTAAAAAAAACTCGCAGATTTACGAGACAAAAGTGGGGGGAAAAAATTCTCGCAGATTCACCACTTTAAATCTCATAAATCTGCACATTTTTTCTCGTAGATTTGACAGCTTAATCTCGTAAACTTTTTTTCTCAAAATATTACCCCCCTCCCCCGGGTCCGTATGTTTTTTTTCACATTCTGGCTCTATGTAATATCCTCCAATATTCTCTACGGTTGAAATATGGAATTTGCAAGTATTTCAATGAGTGCCCTATGAAGGGTTAGATTAAACTCTTATCAGCTATTTTTGTTGTTATCATTACATTTGTTCAAACAAATGTACCTTTAGTTTTACCAGGTATTAAAATGAACAAGAAAATTAAGAAAACAATGGTCTAATTTTTTTTTTCCATGACTGTTTTGTTGACAACATATTGTATAGACTGCTGTAACCTATGTCACAATTGCTTTTTGGAACATCCCAATCAATAGACAGGAAACCAGACTTAAACCAGACCATAAATATCATTGAATCTTTCTTCTCCATTTAAGAGATTGCTTAATTCTTGCTATATTCTTCTTCAACACCAACAGTAAAGAGGCGAGTCAAAATATATTTAAGAATGAGACAAGTCTGAATGATACAACTCACAAAACAGCCTCTGAATGAGACAGTTCTGAATCAGAATACTGACAAAACAGAGAAAAATCTGAGTCAAAACACACTCAAGACCAAGATGTCCATGACAAAACACTCAACACAAGTCTGAGGCAAAACACCCACACCACGCTGAGAGAAGACAGCCCAACAGAGACGAGTCTCAAAATACCGATGAGGCTTCGACAACCACAAGTCAAACACTACTGAGACCAAAGCAAGTCTAAGACTAAGACCTGAGACCAGTTCAAAGTACTCCAGCCCACATGTGCAGTTTGCAGATGCCACTCCAGTTGTCTCTGCAGTCCTGGTTGTTCTTGTGTAATGTGCTGTCTCAGCTGGCAAATGCAGCCATGCCCCAGATTTAAGGCCTCATGGGATATTAACTTTGATGCTCTTTCACATTATGGGTCGCTCAAACTGGCAAGCCGGCACTAATCTTATACAACAATCCTTTTTATTACAAACACTATAAATTATGGACACATTTTCTACACAGGAATTATGTACCTAATTGCATTACACCCCTTAGAGAAGAAAAGGGTGATTTTCACGTGGTTACATAATACATATTATAAGGCAGATAGTGGGTTATTGTTTTTTTTAAATTAAATGAGAAACCTAATTCAACAACAAATGATGTTGTGAATTGGCTGTGTCTCGAGTCATCCCTGTCACTGAAATCACTCTTTATTTCTCTATTTTCTCTCAGTGATTTGTCTTGCTCAGACTCTGAGGCTCCAGGGTTCACTCAGAACAAACACGAGGGACAGATTGCAGTCCATTAGGCTGACAATGAAAAATAAGTGCCTGTGTTGAGCCTCAAAACATCAGTCATTCTCAGACTCTGATGGAAGATTTACAATAAAGGGGCCTGAAGTGAGATTTTACTTCCCCCTCAATACCAAAAGGTATTGGGTCTACAGCCACGAACTAACAATTACATTTTTTGTGGAATATTTTGCACATAGCTAACAACCTCATTAGCAAGCTTTTGCCATAGTTGCCCATCATTAGCATGTAGCTGTCTAGCAGTTGGTCGAGCAGAGAAACTGTCTTACACACCTCGTTTAAAAAAGCTCTCAACACCAGTCAACTACCATTAGCATGCACTGATTTGTTTCCATTCAATCGTTGCACATTTTAACAGTTTCTGAAATTAGGTAAAATAAGATGTGCATGACATTCAAGCCCAAATCATTACTTCCATCAAATAACTCTACTGCAGGGGGACAATTTCTCCTCTCAGTGTAGTGATCACTAAATAACTGCACTGTCTACCTGCACGATCTTTATCAGCTAACCCTTAATAGGGCACTCATTGAAATACTTGCAAATTCCAAATTTCAACCCTAAAGAATTATTGGAGGATATTACATACAGCCAGAATGTGTAAAAAAAAACATACGGACCCGGGGGAGGGGGTAATATTTTGAGAAAAAAGTTTACGAGATTAAGGTGTCAAATCTACGAGAAAAAATGTGCAGATTTATGAGATTTACTTTTGTCTCGTAAATCTGCTACTTTTTTTCTTGTACATTTGGCACTTTAATCTAGTAAATTTGCAATCGATTTGTATTTTTATTTTTATTCATACTTGGCCTTAACATGCCGTCATAGTCAAGTTCTCCTCGTACAAGTTCATGTGGTTCTACGACCAAACAGAGAGACATGGGGACCCCATTTAGATATCCACTAAAGTTACCAAATATAGTTCTTCACCCGATAAAGGGTTAAGATGTCCTGCACATACACCAGTACACGTTTTATATTTTATATATATATATATTTTATACGTTTTTCAGTACACTCAAACTGAGCAACTCCTCCTAAAATGTTGTGCATAATATCGACTGACACCATATACATGTGTAGTTAGGGCCACGGGGCAATCACACCGAGCACTGGTCCCTACAGCAATAGCACATAAGCGCGCACACTCCAGATACACATGCTTCACACAGACACACATTTTGAGGTTAAAGGTCATAGGTTGCTGTATAAATAAATACTTGAAAAGGAATGTTTGTTGTAGGTGTGCTCCTTGTATATTATATAGTATCATAACATTACTAGTATTAGTTGTTTGAAATCTCTGAAGAATCTCATTTCAATCTCAATTCCCCAGAGGAAATTTTCTAGTTGTTGTTTTGTTTACATGTCCTTTGTTTATTATGCTTCTTCATCTTGTTATATTATATTTGAAAATTATACGAAGACAGATTTCTAATGTGTTTTTCTTCACTGTAGCTCTTCTTTCACAGACAGGCATTAGACAGGGCAGTGTGTTTTCACAATGTGTGATCTTGTTTAGGCTAGATACGCACAACAACAACAACAACAACAACAACAACACACACATACACACACACACACACACACACACACACACACACACACATTGTGTATCACAACCTTCGAAAAGACTTGAACAGTCCATATCAGAGGTAACTTGTCAATACGATTCGGTTTGCGTGTATGTCCAACTTCTGTAGATGAATGAAAATGTGAATTATGACTAAGATCAGTGCTCATTCTGACTGGGATCCTGTGAGAGCTGTGTCAGTCTGAGTCCAGCGCTGCATAACTTTACCTGTGACCTAATAAAAGGCTGCATTGAGACCAGACTTTTTCTCCGGTGTGTGTTTTCTCTGGGCTTCCAATTTACGAACCAGAGAGAGAAACCTTTACAATTTTCACGGAGCAATTGCGACCAGTAAACGATTCCACAAACCCCAACAGTATTCTAAGATATGGCATTCATGAGGTCACTGTGCCTGACCTTTGACATTTGACCACCAAAATCTAATCTGTTATTCTTGAGCCCAAGTAGACATTTGTGCCAAGTTTGCACAAAATCCCTCGAGGCATTCCCAAACAGACGGAAAAACCGTTCATAATTCCTTCAACCATGGCTGTCAGAGATTTAAAAGAGGTTTTTCCAGATCTCTAAACCCTCATCTTAGTTTGGGATGCCTTCAGGGTCCCATCCTGTACACAGAAACAAAGGACCTCAATCAGTATGTTTACATGACACCTGAAAAAAAACAAATTAGTGCTTTAATCCGACTATAACTGGACAACTGAAATGCATGTAAACGTGTTAGTCCGACTGATGTCGGAGTTCTCCAACTCTGATTAAGACACCATCATTATGCGATTGGGATACAGTATTTTGCCGGCATGTATGACAAGACAACGTATGTGCTCATGCTGTGAATGCTCCACCTGGCACCATGCTGGCGTATGACCGCGGAACAAAAACATCCAAGAAAGCCGGTCACAGAAGAAGAACACAATCACAACCGCTGTTCTTGTCTGCCCCTCAAAATCCCCATGACCACCAGGGATAGCATGCAACTTATCTGCCCAACGAGTAATGTGTACATCACGTATGAACAGATCTGTAGGATTATCCATCTTGTTGTTCTTGTTTTGTTCGGAAATGCCGGTTTCCCGCCTTTCTCCACCTGTTTATTATGATGTAATAGGCATAGACTGTATAAATTATAGACGCAGTCACCATGACGTCACCCATTGGTTTGTGGCCCGTTGGAAGCCTCGAGTTCAGCGTTACACTCGTTGTCATCTTGTGTCGCCATCTTGTTTCTGATACGGGGAGCAGACCATATCTGGACTGTGGAGGAGGAGAGGGATCTGATCACTGACTACAGCCTCTCTACACCTCAACCTGACTGAGAGAAGCTGCTGCTAATTCATGTTAGCATTAACTGGAGCATTAACTGGGATGTTAGTTTTGGCTAGCAAAAAACAAAAGCAAAATGTATGTTACTGACCTCAGAAAAATGAGCAGCGACTCCTTGGAGTGTCTGTTAGTCCAACCAAACGCTGAACAAGACATTTTAACTGAACAAAACGTTCAGATAAACTGTCATTAAGTGAAAATACAGTGAAAGGGTCAAAGTTATGAGACCAAACCGCTAAACATCCTTTTTTATATCTATATAATTTTATACAGCTCGCCTTGTTAGCCACCTGTCAATCAAACGTAGCCACGCCCCAAATCATACAATTCTTTATCTTCTATTTTCATTTTGCATTGAAATTAATGGACAGAAATGTTTTTGCATCCACACTTAGCGCCCCCTGCTTGAAGTTTTTGGTAGAATGCAGCTTAAGGCACTTCCTGGTTTGCCTCCCTGCTCAGACCAGGAGGTTGCCGCCTGGTAATAGGTCAACCGAAAAGGAGGCTGGAAAAACCCGCTGAAGTGACGCATATCGCCACCCAGTGTTGAGGAGGAGGACACGTTCCTGTCAGTTATTCCATTTTCTCAGTTGGATGCAAACCGGGACAAGGACAGAAATCCGATTAAACGCCAAAATTTTAAGCAATCAATTAATCTTTGCATGTAAACGCACTGAATGTTATACAGAATAATGCTACTATAATGTTACAATGTTAACAATCACTCCTTTTGAAAATACAGCTGTATAAAAAAGCTGGGGAATAGAAACAGGAAAAAGTCCAGTCAGCAGAGATGGTAAATAAAATAACCAGAGGTAAGAATTTCATCATCTGTTTCCTTTGTATCTGACGTGGCCTTTGTGCACTGGATCAGTTCACCAGGGTTGTTTGAGGTAGAGAGAGCCTTGCTCTGCCGGATGACCTTTTGCTTGAATGCAGTTGGCTACATGATGTTTTGTAAGGGTTCATTATATGGCAGAAATGAGATGTTTTACACAGGTGGAGAATGAGATGGTAAGCAGAGGGTCATCCTTGTCAAGGTGTTCATCTTCACACTTCTTTGATCTGCCTCCTGAGCCAATGCTCTCACTGGATACATGTGAAAAATTGCTGCACAGACGATCTTCCCTGATGTTGATGGAATCAGTGAAGAATATGAGGTTGTTCTTCTTTCTTCAATCTCTTTGTTGGGTGTGGTCAGCTCTGGGTTTTCACAGTTTCTTCTCCTTGCATTTCTCTTTTGTTTTGTTGCTGCACTCTTAAAGATTCCATGAAATGGAAGTAGCTTCCATACTTTAAAGTGAAACAGAATATTTGAGCGGCATAGAGTTACAAAAGGGATTTAAATCAAATCCTTTGCACTTAATTGGACTGCTAAGAAGTGGTTGTGCACAGAGTTTTGCACGATATGGAGCTGCAGACCAAGGTTATAATAGTTTTGAATTTTTCATTAGTTTTAGAGTGAGTTTGCTAGTTTTTGTTTAATTTTTATTAGTTTTAGTTTTTTTGTAATGGGCTATGTGTTGGGTGCGAGATTCAAAGAGGTCAAAAATAAATTTTGCCTTTATTTCCTTTGATTTATCCATCTTAGCCCCAATAAGGTTATTAACCAGTTCAGTTAGTTATCGTTTTTGTTTTTTTTAAACTCGGGGTTTTATTTTTATTTCAGTTAACGAAAATGTTTTTTCAATTTTAGTTTTCGTTAACTATAATAACCTTGGTGCAAACAAATGTTATGGCTGCACACAGACACACACACACACACACACACACACACACACACACACACACACACACACACACACACACACACACACACACACACATTTCATAAATCATTTTTTGTGCATCTATTTCTCTTGGAATTTCTCTCTCAGTTCAATTTAATTTTTCAAATCAGTTGTATCAAAATAGTATTAATTCCTGTTACAAAATAACAACAACAACAACAATAATAATAATAATATGAATTTAAGACATGAAACATGATGAAATAAGGGTCAGCTCCATCTCTTCTTTGAGCTGAGTTTCTTTGTTCTATAGTGTAACTTGCTTTGTGAATACTGCCCTACAAAGTCTAACTGCAGTAACTACATTTTTGGTCGAAATCGAGTTATAACTAAAAATGAACTCCTTGATGTCTGTTTTATCTTGTGACAAAGTTTTAGATTTCAATTTTGCTTTATTTCAGAGAAATAATTATATAAAAAAATAAACAGTCTGCTTTGGATTTACGCATTTAAACATCAAACAAAAGCAGTGTAGCCTTATATTTCTTCATTGTGTTGAATAGTGAAGACAAGAATAGTAGAAATTATAAGTTTATTTGATAGAGAAATTATTATCTAGTGATTAAGGGAGAAAAAGTGAAATACAATTATATTAAGACTAAAATATAACATTACTTTATAATATTAAGTCTAATATACACAAATCTTTGAATAGAGTTGTTAAATACCTTTAAATACACTTATAACAAAATTAATTTGGAAATGTGTGGTGTACTCTGATGCCACTGTGGGTTCTTTCAGCAGGGAGACACAGAGTGCTGAGATGATCTTATGTATATTTATTTGTTCACAACACATTTGATTTGATTTATTTGGCACAGTTTTAAAAGAAAGAAAATAACATAATAACAACAACAACAACAATAAAACAATTTATATATTCCATATACATATTGAAATAAAATAAAGACATGCCAGGAAAGCCCAAAAAACCCTCATGGGGCTTGAATCGTGGGCTTCCCTAATATAACATAAAAATAAAAAAGAACAAGGAAAATCGAATTATACAGAGCAAGAAACTAGAAAAACAAAACAAAGGCACAACATAGCAATTAAAACAAGAATTATAATAGGTTATTGAAATAGAAATAGTTACAATACTTGAAAGCAGCTTTTCTCAGTTTTCCCCTTTGCATAGTTACTGCAGTTAGGCTTTGTAGGGCAGTATAGCTCTTACTATAACTGTTAGTCTAGACCGCAAATAGTATGTCAGTGTCACAGTTTTTCCTGTTTTTGTGTGCTTTTAACTTTGCATTGTTTCTGTTTTTGCTGTGTTTTTCTCTTGCAATTGTTTTCTGGGTTTGTCTGTTTTTGATCTCCAGTGCATTTGCCCCTGTCAGCCACTGCGCAGCTGAGGTGTGTGTTGGTGCAGACGGCTGCATGGATTAAAATGAAAGCGTATCTGCTGTGTGACACGAGTGAAAAAACGCCTCTAAAACACTTGCAGTCTAGAGAGTAACACTTAAACGGTTTTTTGTTTGCCTTGGAGGCTGATACTTTCAGTAGGGGGCGAATCACAGCTGGCAGCATCAACTGTGATTATTAGCTGTATCATCCACAGTACAAAAGATCATTGCTGTGTGTTTATAAGCTAGATATCAATAGTGTGTATTTTTCACTAGAAGTAGTCTCTTAGAGTGTAGCAGCAGTAGGTTGGTTGTAAAGTAAGCTCTGCAGTCAGCCTCCAGGGTTATAGCTGCATTAATGAAATCCTCACTGTACAGACGGAAATCGATTTTATACCTGCATCCAATGAGGGTAAATAAAGTCAATACTATAACCACTAGCCTTGAAGACTGGATTAAAACTCTGCCCTTCAGATGACTTGTAGAGCAGCTTTAGCTCAAGATTCTGTTCTTCATCTTATTGGTTTTCTTTTTTTTTTACTTTTGGTAAATACTGTTGTTTCTGTTGTACCATCCTCATAGCTGGAGAGTTAGTGGTCTGTATTTAATGGGCCACACCAATTTTATGCTACAAATCACATATATACTTCATTAGGTGCACCTGTTAAGCTGCTCGTTAAAGCAAATATCTAATCAGCCAATCACATGGCAGCAACTCAATGTATTTAGATATGTAGACATGGTGAAGATGAGCTGCTGAAGTTCAATGCGAGCATCAGAATGAGGAAGAAAGGAGATTTCAGTGATTTTGAACCAGGCGGCAACCTCCGGGTCTGAGCATGGAGGCCAACCAGGAAGTGCCTTAAGCTGCATTCTACCTAAAATTCCAGCAGGGGGCGCTAAGTTTGGCTACAAAAACATTTCTGTACATTAATTTCAATGCAAAATGAGAAAACTTCTGACTTGATTTATTACCTCAGAACATTTTTTTAGGATAACACTACGGTCTCAATCACTAGTAAAAAATCTTCTTCAAGACAATTTGATATCAATAGTTCTAATAATGGTCCCATTTAGAAAAAAATAGAAGATAAAGAATCATATGATTTGGGGCGTGGCTACAGGTCACTAACAAGACGAGCCGTCATCAGGAGAGAAGCAGAGCAATGTGTATCCGCGGCAACGTGTCAATAAAGTTATATATAACGTTATATAGATATAAAGAAGGACATTTACCGATTTGGTCTAATAACTTTGAACCGTTCACTGTATTTTCACTTAATGACAGTTTATTTGAACGTTTTGTTCATTAAATGTCTTGTTCAGCGTTTGGTTGGACTAACAGACACTCCAAGGAGTCGCTGCTCAGTTATTCTTAGGTAAGAAACGTATATTTGTTTTTTGGTTTTTTTTGCTAGTCAAAACTAACATCCAGTTAATGCTAACATGAATTAGCAACAGCTTCTCTCAGTCAGGTTGAGGTGTAGAGAGGCTGTAGTCAGTGATCAGATCCCTCTCCTCCTCCACAGTCCAGATATGGTCTGCTCCCTGTATCAGAAACAAGATGGAGACGAGTGTAACGCTGAACTCGATGCTTCCAACAGGCACGTCACAGTGACTACGTCCATTATTTATATACAGTCTATGCATTGAACGTGAATTGGGTTTTTTATAGGTGAGCAACACTATTCCTGTAAAGTGAGTTTGTCTTCATTCATCAGCAAAATCAGCATGTGTGCCTTCAGTATAACTTCAGCAGTTAGCTTAACCTTATAAGGTTTATTTTTTTGGACGCCAGTAAGACTGGAGGTTTGTTCACATTAATGCCTGGCCCCTGACATGGTTTCTCTTGCCTCTGCAAATCCCTGACAAGAAGGAGCAGAGGGAGTTGACCCACATGGGCTCTCTCTTGTATTATACATTCGGAGGAGGTAAAATAAAAGTTCTCATCTGACAACATTGTGAACATACCATTGGTCCTCCAATGCTTTAATTGGAGGTAAAAGGCCGGTGAATTGCAAAACCTTGTTAACAAACAGTTGCCTTTTTAGAGCATATCCAACAGAAACAGAGCAGATTTATTGAAATATGAGAATCTTCCAAATCTGGCAGAACTGATGAACTGTACTTTATGTGTGAATCCCGGTTGGATGAATTTAGGTCAAAGTCAGAATATGTTACCATAATGTGAAGCTGGACATGACATGAGTTATATTTCCATCATGTAAAGGTCACCTGCTGCAGGAGCAGCAGCTCCAGGGCTGGAATGGAAATCACAAAACACAAGCCGAGGTCAGCATGTAAACGCCTATAAATATATTTTGTTGATAAATTCATCATCGTCTTTGGCCAGAGTAGCGAAAACAGTCCAACATGTTGCAGACAGCAGAGCTAGGAATGATTCTGCATGGACTTGAATTGCATTTACGTAGAAAAATTCCTGCTGAAAGCCTGAGGTGATAAACCAGCTCTCTCGACCATGATTGGCTAACTTTCCTCCTCAAAAGTTGCTGCTGCACTATATTCTTGTGTCATATGAAGTCATGAGGGCAGTAAATGTTTAACTGGATATCTCAGGTTGTTTTACATGTGTCAGCTTATAATCCAAAAGCAGCCGTAGCATCAGAAAGAGAATTAGTGGCATCTGCTGCTCTGTTCTGTGATTGAAGCAGCTTAGACATCAGCCAAAAATGTTGTCATTGTATGTTTCTGAGAAACCACTTACAGAAGTGTTAATCAGTAAGGCTTTTTTTTTGTCTGGCGATGTAGCAATATGATGTTTATAGCTGCATATGTTCCCCATCTTTAATGCCAAACCTGGACCAAAGGGTTTTTGTATTTTCAGTGTCAAAGCTCAAGCAAAGTATTACTTACTGTTTAACGGTTAACGTTGTCTCTCAAACAGATACTAACCAGCTAATTTGCAGTAGTTTGTAAAACAGCAATGTGGCACTAAATTTGATTAATTTAAAGTTTATCAGAGCAGTAATAAGACAAGAATCACCACACACAACACATTGAATCTTTCTCTCTTCTTCATCGTCTCCTCATTAGTGTGTGTTACATTATGGTAACATATTCTGACTTCGACCTAAATTCATCCTTTATATATATATATATATATATGTATAAATTAATCTAATTAATTAGAGGCTTTGTAATTAATTAATCGAAATGAATCGCATTTTAATCGCATATAAATATTTGACCTGAGAACAGTGAGAAGTAATTTTTTTCACATGGATTTTTAGTATACCGTTGAATACCACATTAGCATCCACGCTAGCTGCTAAATGTTTAGCATTGAGGTGATACTTGAGGCTGGATGTGCTGCGGTGATATGTGAATTCCTTGTTGCATAGCAACACAACCATGCTCTTATCGACGCTTCCATCTGTTGGTTTTTAGTAACTAAATGTCCCATCATCCACGGGGCCAACCAAAGCGTCTCATCAGCTTCTTCCTTCATGTTCACTGTGGTTTGTTGTTGTCTGAACTCATCAACGCTAGTTGGTGCTCCAGTATAATCGGTCCGCCTGAAACTCATCCAGTGAGAAAAGTTCCGCGGTGCAAAAATAAGTGGGATTAAAATGCGACAATTTTTTTAACGCGTTCATTTTTGTGTAATTAATTAATCTTAATTAACGTGTTAAAGTCCCGGCCCTAATATGTATATATGTATGTATATATATATATATATATATATATATATATATATATATATATATATATAAAGACAAGTTCCTGTACAGTATTTGAATATAAGTATCTATCAACAGCAAGAATCTGGTGGTGATGGAGCTGAGGAAAATGTGCCTGTACAACAGGAAGATAACTCCCTTTGTCCCACTGAAGTGAATGATGCTCCTGATTCTCCATCAGAGAGGTCGGAAGCATCTTCTGCACTGATGACTCTTGCCACCAACCATGGGACCAAAGAAAACTCCAGCTGAAAGGGAAGAAATGAAAATCCACTGACCTGGTAGAGGAAGCATGGGAATATCCCATGTTAGCTCTCCAAGCAAAGCCCCTCTGAGAGAGGTTTTACAGCTGCTGGTGTAGATCAGCTCCCTTTCATGCAGAAAAATCTTACAATCTCCAAGAAGTGTGACAGCAGTCACTCATGCAGGGAGTAGATTAAAGACATTAACAGTTTTCAATGTTCAGAGGCTCCAAAGGCTGTTTTTTGACATGTTCCCCAACCACAAGAAAAAAAACAATTTATTATTTTGGCACTATTATTTAAAGGGAGGTGAGAGACTTTTAAAAACAAATTACAATGACTGCTTTTATACTTTACTTTTTGTTTGTTTTTCGGTTGTTTGTCTTCAGATAAACACTGTATTTAGTGTTTATCCAAACCACTGAGAAAATCACAGTGAAGGGTTTCTTAAAAAAAAAGTATCAGTGATTTTTAATTCAGTAGGTTTAGCCAATTTACCTAGACTGGCTGATATGATTTCTTTTGTTTAAAAGCTGTTAATCTTTTATAATACGTTACTCACTGTATCATCTCTGCACCACACTCTTTGCACTAAAGGAAGCATTTGTACATAGTTTCCTGGTAATTCAAATTGAGTTTACTGTGTTCATGTAATAAAAAATAAATTAATTCAACTACTTTGGGATTAATTCTTAATATAAAAAAATCTATTTTTTAAAAATGCAGTGGGTTCCTTGTACAATTTGCAGCATTAAGTCTCTTTAAATATCTTATATATATATATATATATATATATATACATACATATATATATATATATAAATAAGTATTGTAACTGAAATATATGCAATTGAATCAGAAATTGAAATCAAATCAGAAATCGAATCAGGACCTTGTTAATTGGAATTGGATCGATTAAAAAAAAATCAGTGGCAATAACTAGACCTAGTCACCTTCTAACTGGGCCATTCAGGAACAGAATTTAGGAGGATAAAGGTATGACCACTCTTCAAGATATTAATGGGGCAAATAATATCCGTAACTTTTCAAGAACTTGTCTCTGGTCTTTGCAGCGCGTTTTCTAAATGCTGTGCTTGTGTTGTCAAATTGATGAAGATGTTTTCTCAGTTTGCTTGTGTTTTGTGTATTTGCATGTGTTTTCTTAAGTTGCAGCGATGTGAGCTCTCAGGGCCACCGTACATATATCACATTTTGGCAGTAACAAGGTAATGTTAAACATTAAATCTAATTTCAGTAATATAATTACGATTTCTTTGTTATCATATTTTATGACGGAAATGTTTGCTGGTTTTCCCTCTGATTTCCTCTGGCTGCCTCGACTCTCTGTGATGTGTGTGCGTGTGTGTATGTGTGTGAGTGTGAGTATCCTGAGGGACACAAAGCTTGTTACAATAGTAAAGTGAACTGCTATGTGCTGTTGTAACAGTATGTTATAATGTTGCCATCTAGTTATTGACCATAAGGAGCTAATGTAATCATAACATGTATACATTCTCTTGCTGTCAGACTGAGCGTTCATACAAAGTATGAGGACAAACAGTTGCTGCATAAAGTGAATCAATCATTTCAAACAAATACATAGTTGTCGAAATAGATGAAGACAAAAAGGGCCGATGCTCGTGTGATATACAAAGTCGCTTCAAGCGGCGATATGTTAAAATGTTGTTGTCATAGGAACAAAAACCTTTGGCTCTACAGCACAGAGTAAGTGCTTTTCTGTTAGAGCAAACATTATATGGACACACCCTCTGGCTGTAATGAACTGAAATAAGCAACTTCTGTGCTGTGATTACATTATTTCCATTTTATAACGAGCTGTCAAAGTTCTGCAGTTATTTTTGGGGAAGTACTCTACACAGACACTTATATTGTAAAGTATTACCTCATATGAGTACCATGCCCACTGCGCAAAGAGACGTCCAAACGATGTATTTTCCAAGTCATTTTTGCACGTCTAATATTGGTCCCCTTAAGGTGCAGACTGTTACTCCAGACGACGTCTTTCTTTCAACGTATACTTGACGTCCATTTACGACGTCCACAGTACCGCCGTGCAAGAGCTATTTCTAGTCCAAATATGGTCGTTGTGGACGTCTTTTCTACGTCAAATTATAACTCATTTTAGACTTCTTTTTTTTTACTGTACTGCTTTAGTTCCAATGCATAACCAAATGACGCTACAGTAAAATTAGCTAGTACAGGAAAACAGGTTCCTACCTTCTGGACACGATTCTACAGTCATGTTAATAATAAATCACAATCCAATCCGGACTTTTTTTTCACCCATTTTTTATTGCACACGTCAGTTGACATTACATTACTAGGCTCCTAAACAGCAGGCAGCATAAGCCTCAAGTTAGAAAAACCGTGTTATAAAAATAAAGGTACAATACAAGTACTTCAAAAATAGGGTTAATCCTGATTGACTATGTACAAATATAACAATATAAAATATATATATATATATATATATATATATATATATATAACCCTATACCTGTATATATTTATTTATATATCTCTTTCTGTGTCAAACTTAACAAATTCACATGATGAAAATAAATCTGGCCCTTTCTTTCTATTTTTACACAACTGGTTAATTTTTTAACACACATTCCCTTTGTGTTTTTTTTAAATTACTATTAATGATTTGTAGGGTTTTTTAAATTAGTATTATTATTTATGATCAGATGCACAAACCCCGAGGACTGCAACTACAGTGTAGAAAATGTAAAACAACACTGTCACAAAACCAGTCCTGATGGCTGTGAAGCCCCCCTCCACTCCTTTGCGGTGCATGCTTCAAATGCTCTGAAGCTCCTTATTTGTTCCTCAGTGGCCAAACTGTCAAACTGCATGACTCCATCTGCAAGTAGATAAAGACAAATGAAGAAATGAGTGCTGGAGCCGCGGACCCATAACCGGCTGTAACCGACAAATAAAGCCTCGACCGGTAACAAGAAAGACGGCCGTTGTTGTGAGGTAGCTCGATGCTAACTTTGATTAGCGTTAGCGGTTAGCATCCGCTGCTAAAACCCGCGGCCGCTTCCCAGCTCAACACAGTGGCCCTCCTGCTCGTTAACACTGGAGGCCTGTTGCCGATAACGGTCGTGTAACGGCCCACGGCTCACTCCATGTATTTATTTTTCGCCGGTTTCGTTGTACATTAAACAAAATCGGCCGTGTTCAAAAGCTAACGTTAGCAGATGTAATGCTAATTGTAGGTTTGAGGTATATTAACACAATAAAGCTAAAACGACAAACGCTATAAATACACAAATGAACATAAAATTAACTTATAGGTCTATGGGCTGACCGAACTTACCTGCAATTTAGTGGATGCTGATTTTCGGATTGCTGTGTAGGTTGTTGTAGAGGTGGAAGGTGCACAGAGCCAAGCGGACATTTGAATTTCACCGGCTCTTATGATGCATATTGACGTCCAAGTGGGGTCATGATTAGACGTCCAAATAGCAGACCTAGTTTGCACGTCGTGAAGTGGTCCAGAATTGGTGTTGGACCGACGGACGCAATATAGACATGATCTGCATGTCTATCAGACGTCTAATGTTTGGTGGGTGGTTATAATAGTTTTGGATTCTTTTTTAGTTCGTTGTGATTTTTTGTTTTCAAATTCAGTTAGTTTTAGTTAGTTTTTAAAGTGAGTTTGCTAGTTTTAGTTTAGTTTTTATTTATTTTTTGAAAATGCTTAGTTTTAGTTTAGTTTCAGTGTTAGTTTTAGTTTTTTGTAATGAGCTATGTGTTGGGTGTTTGGGTTGTTCAAAGAGGTGATAATACATTTTGCCTTTATTTCCTTTGGTTTACCCATCTTAGCCTCAATAAGGTTATTAACTCTTTCAGTTCCTGGTGTTTTGAGTGTTGGTTGGAGTGTAACATGTATCTGGAATATGTATGAAAAAAGTTGACTAAGACGAAAACGGACATTTTCACTATAATTTTAGTTATTTTTAGTTAGTTTTGTAACCACACAATACAGTTTCAGTTAGTTATCGTTTTTTTTTTAAAAACTCTCGTTTTTATTTTTATTTCAGTTAACGGAAATGTGTTTTCAATTCTGGTTTTCGTTATTTCGTTAGTTTTTGTTAACTTTAATAACCTTGATGAGTACTAAAATAAGTGTGACGGACCTTCCCATCAGCTGCAAATATGTCCTCCAAAGGATCATTATTCATTCATCATTCAATAGTTCTGGCTCTTTGATTGATAGGGCGACCATTTAGTCAAGAGTCTCCTGTCAATCCACTTCACCACTGTCTGATCCTGTGAACAGGATTTATTGAATGACACTTCCTTTCAGGTAATCTATTCCATTTCACATGACAATTAAAATGCATGGCCTGATCTATTTTGTGCAAAAGAAGAATGATGCATTTGCCAATGTCACAGTTGCAGAGAAAGCACAAATGCAGCTTCTCTGTCAACAGTAATCAATTCCATTCCAGCAGGCTTTTGATGCTGACGCAGGTGTGGTGCTTTCATTAATGAGCAGCAGGGGCAGGAGGCTCTGTTTCATGGTCCAACTGCAAGTGTCAGACTGACAATCTGACTATCACTTGTTATACAGGTACATCTCAAAAAATAGAATATCATGAAAAAGTTCAATACTTTTTTCAATCATTTCAGAAAGTGAAACTCATACATTATATAGATTCATTACATGTAGAATGAAATATTTCAAGCCTGTTATTCTTGTAATTTTGATGATTCTGGCTTAGAGATAATGAAAACTCAGTGTCTCAGAAAATGAGAATATTGCTGGTGAGTGTAATGTGCTGGTCCTGGGTCAGTGGTGGTTTGGGGCCATGTCCTCTGCTGCTGTTGCTCCTGTTGCTCCTCTGTGTTTTCTGAAGTCCACAGTCAACATAGCAGCCATCTAGCAGGACATTTTAGAGTCTTCATGCTTCCACAAGCTCCCAGGAGATGCTGCTTTCATTCTCCAGCAGGACTTGGCACCTGCCCACACTGGTAAAGGTACCAAAAGCTGCTTCAGTGACCATGGTGTTACTGGGCTGGACTGGCCACATAACTGGGCTGACCTGAAGCCCATAGGAGTCTATGGGCTGTTGTCAAGAGGAAGGTGAGAGACACCAGATGAGCTGAAGGCTGCTATAAAAGCAACATGGTGCTGTAGGCTGATCTCCTCCATGCCACCAAGTATTAATGCACTAATTCATGATTCAAAAGGTACGGAGCCCCCCAGGGGACACGGGGAGAAAAAAAAAGATGGGTGAAAAAAAAAAAAAATGGGTGAAAAAAAAAAAAAAAGGACTGACTTTTGCGAGATCCTGAGATACTTTTGCGAGATCCCGAGATAGTTTTGCGAGATCCTGAGATACTTTTGCGAGATCCCGAGATACTGACGAAAGAAGAGGAGCAATGGAGGAGCGATATTCGCCTATTTTCCGGCGTTCTAACTGGAATAGCGTCACGAAAACCGCACCAATTTCCCCCAGGATGGTTTTATTTTGTACAGAAAACTAAGACTGACATTTCACAGGCTTGATCAACTCACCAAAATCAGCGAGTCTGGCGAAAGATTAAAGTAACCGGGCCGAATATACGTCCTAGTGCCCAACGGCAGCCAGAGTGCTTAGGAACCGTCGCAAAAGTGCAACGTCTTTCTTTTCTATTTTGAATAACTCACTGGAAATTCATCTAATAAACACCAAACGACTTCTGATGTGTTCATGAACTCACTGTGGACTTCCCACACCCTTTATTTTCAATACACACCTTTTCAATTCCTTTTATTCAGTGTGTACAATATTTAAGCCTTTTATTTTGTAATAGCTCTCTTGTTTTTATAGATATCAACACCAAACCACTTCTGATGTGTTCATGAATTCATTGTGGATTCCCCACATCCTTTATTGTCGTAAAACAAACACTTTAAATTTCAGATACCATTCCTTCCAGTGTGTCACCAATCATAAGACATCTGTAAGACAATGAATAAAAATGTAATTTACGTATTTAATTACTGTGCAGCCCAATTTATATATGACTATGTTCAACAAAAGACAAAGACTGCTCTTAGTATTTTAACTCCTCACTATTGCTTGCTATAATTGTTCTCGATTTTCTGTTTTGGAAAGCATCACGAGCTGATGGTCAAGTACAGATGCATACTTGTGGCTGTAGTAATCATATTTTTGTTTATTCACTTTGCTTTAACAGCTTGCAATTAATGCTAAACTACCTGAAAGGTTGTATGTGTCATGCTTGAATGACAATTTGCATGCTTGACCTGAATTAACAGCAGAAATTTTGAAGAAAAAGAACAGTGAAGTCAAAATAAAAAATGAGAAATGTAAAGAAATGAATGATGTCTAAGAATCTTGTAAGGGTTTTAAAGGAAAGCAAGAAGCTGTGGAAACTTCATAGTGAGTTCATGAACACATCAGAAGTGTTTTGAAGTCGATATGTAGAAAAACAAGTGAGTTATTAAAAAATAAAAGCCTTAAGTATGAATAGAATATACACGCTTATTGCTCCTTATATCTAAACAACTTGTAAAGGTTTTGCTTGAAACTAAAGGGTTGTGACTGATTCAAACAGCTATCAAATAAGAAAGGCCTTATATATGAAAGAACTATACACACATATTACTTGTGCCTTTAAAAAAAGGGGGTTTATTGAAAATAAAGGGTTGTGGGAAATCCACAATGAGTTCATGAACACATCAGAAGTGGTTTAGTGTTGATATCTATAAAATCAAGTGAGCTATTACAAAATAAAAGCCTAAG
Source organism: Centropristis striata (assembly GCF_030273125.1). Classification (NCBI taxonomy): domain Eukaryota; kingdom Metazoa; phylum Chordata; class Actinopteri; order Perciformes; family Serranidae; genus Centropristis; species Centropristis striata. The sequence goes on from NC_081521.1 coordinate 13,167,724, forward strand.
ATATTAAATAATTATATATACTGATTACTTATGCCTTTTAGAAAAATTGAAAGAGTTTTTAATGACAATAAAGGGTTGTGGGAAATCCACAATGAATTCATGAACACATCAGAAGTGGTTTGGTGTTGATATCTATAAAAACAAGAGAGCTATTACAAAATAAAAGGCTTAAATATTGTACACACTGAATAAAAGGAATTGAAAAGGTGTGTATTGAAAATAAAGGGTGTGGGAAGTCCACAGTGAGTTCATGAACACATCAGAAGTCGTTTGGTGTTTATTAGATGAATTTCCAGTGAGTTATTAAAAATAGAAAAGAAAGACGTTGCACTTTTGCGACGGTCCCTAAGCACTCTGGCTGCCATTGGGCACTAGGATGTATATTCAGCCCGGTTACTTTAATCTTGTGCCAGACTCGCTCATTTTGGTGAGCTGATCAAGCCTGTGAAATGTCAGTCTTAGTTTTCTGTACAAAATAAAACCATCCTGGGGGAAATTGGTGCGGTTTTCGTGACGCTATTCCAGTTATAACGCCGGAAAATAGGCGAATATCGCTCCTCCATTGCTCCTCTTCTTTCGTCAGTATCTCGGGATCTCGCAAAAGTATCTCAGGATCTCGCAAAAGTATCTCGGGATCTCGCAAAACTATCTCGGGATCTCGCAAAAGTATCTCAGGATCTCGCAAAAGTCCGTCCTTTTTTTTTTTTCACCCATCATTTTTTTTTTCACCCATCTTTTTTTTCTCCGTAAAAAGGAGCCCAACCAAGTATTGATGTATAGAAATTAATATACTTTTCATAAACATGACATTTGTTTTTAAAATATTATTTTTTTATGGATCTTATGTAATATTGTAATTTTCTGAGAGCATTAACTGGGATGTTAGTTTTGGCTAGCAACAAACAAAAACAAAAATAACATTACTGACCTCAGAAAAACTGAGCAGCGACTCCTTGGAGTGTCCATTAATCCAACCAAACGCTGAACAAGACATTTTTAATGAACAAAACGTTCAAATTACCAAATTTATTAACAAGTTGCTATGGATACGCATTGTTCTGCTTCTCTCCTGATGACAGCTCATCTTGTTAGTGACCTGTCAATCAAAGGTAGCCACGCCCCAAATAATACGATTCTTTATCTTCTATTTTCTTCTAAATGGGGCCATTATTTACACTATTAACATCAGATTGTCTTGAAGAAGATTTTTACTAGTGATTGAGACCATTGTGTTGTCCTTAAAAACATTTCTGAGGAGTTGATTGAGAAGTTTTCTCATTTTGCATTGGAATTAATGGACAGAAATGTTTTTGCAGCCAAATTTAGCGCCCCCTGCTGGAATTTTAGGTAGAATGCAGCTTAAGGCACTTCCTGGTTTGCCTCCCTGCTCAGACACGGAGGCGGAGCCAAATCAACAATAGGAAACCAGAGGCTGTGTTGCCCACATCTTGACAGAGACTTAAGTCCATCATAACACTGGACTTAGTAGATCGAGCTATTGCACTTGAATGCAGGACACGTGTGACTCATGGGCAGGCAGACATTGTGAAGCAAACCATGAAGATTCCTGACAGGTACAAACTACTCCCAGCTGAATAAAAGGGTCAAACCAAAATGTGGAGTTTCGTAAATTGACTGGAAAGCTTAGTCTCGTGGATTCAATGGGCCCAATTTTATCCAAGTCTCATGATATTAGTCCCCATAGCGGTCATTTTATTGCTGTGAGGGCATTTTTTGAAACTGTAAAATGACCAGTTGTGACCTCTAGGATAAGCCTCATGACATTTCACAACCACAAAATAGAGACCATGATGATATATTGACAATAAGGGCAGTTTCTCAGCAGTTTACAGAACAGAAGTACTCCCCACAATTTAGGACCAAATGGGTGTTACAAATGGTATCAACCCCAAAAATTGCCGCAACAACTTATGAGACATAACTGAGCATGGAAACGGCCTTTTTATATTTATATCATTATGTTGTAAATCCTTGTACACATACATTATTTTAAGCAATTCATTCATTCATTCATTCATTCATTCATTCATTAATATAGGTGCGTCTCAATAAATTAGAATATGATGGAAAAGTCCATTTCCAGTAGAAACAGCCCCAACTAAGAATTGAGTGTATATTGATGGACATACTTTTCAGGCCAACATTTCCATATTAAACATACTTTTTTAACTGGTCTTTTGTAATATAATTTTTTTTGGGAGATACTGAATTTGAGGTCTTCATTAAATGTAAGCCATAATCATTATAATTAGAAGAAATTAAATCAATTAAGATGTGAAATGTTTCATTCTGTGTGTAATGGACCTATATAATGTGTTATTTCCACTTTTTGAATTGAATTACCGACATAAATACACTTTATATGATATTCTAATATATTGAGATGTACATGTATAACACATTTAAGACTAAGTTATCTTGACACACAGTGCCGAGCTGTTTCTCAAATTAATCTTCAGGTTACAGCTTTCAGATGCACCACTTCTATGTAGCAGCTATTGTTGACCTGCTATCTCCCCCTAAAAATCCACCCCCAATTCTCGATAAAATGGGCCCTGACGCCAACCGGTTAATCCCCCTTTGACTTTGTTGTAGTAATGACACCAACCATGTGGCACTCTTAGAAACTACACAAATTTGCAACAACACTTCTGGCGCCTTTCATTTTTTTTAGGCATTGCAGCATTTCTAGATTTTTACACCTAAGTAGTCTGAAGTAGAGTAGTGCAAGGTGTTGGGTCAACACTCATCCAAGAATACCTGTATGTGGGCCAAAGATGAAGTTGTACAAAAGTGTGATATCTCTTTTAGTTTCTCTTTGCTGCTTCTCTTTTCCTGTTAAGTAATAGGGCCAGTGATGCCTTTTGATGGTGCTATCAGCTTATGCAGAGAGCAGCAGAGGGCCAATTAATGGAGCCCACGTGTGGCTGCTGGAGCTGGGGGATTACAGTGAGGAATGTCAGTGTGGTCTGGCTTGTGTATAAAAAGGACCGTGAGCATTAAGAAGTCATTAGGAAAATATATCATATGTTGGTGTGAATTTTATTCAATGACTAAAGCAGCATATAGGTTGACAAATGTGATAAATCTGCCAAGTTTTAAGTTTTTAAGAACATTTAACCTCTCAAAACCATAGACTGTATATAAATAATGGACGTAGTCACCGTGACCCATTGGTTTGTGGCCCGTTGGAAGCATTGAGTTCAGCGTTACACTCGTTGCCATCTTGTGTCGCCATCTTGTTTCTGATACGGGGAGCAGACCATATCTGGACTGTGGAGGAGGAGAGGGATCTGATCACTGACTACAGCCTCTCTACACCTCAACCTGACTGAGAGAAGCTGCTGCTAATTCATGTTAGCATTAACTGGAGCATTAACTGGGATGCTAGTTTTGGCTAGCAAAAAACAAAAACAAAATGTTGGTTACTTACCTCAGAAAACTGAACAGCGTCTCCTTGGAGTGTCTGTTAGTCCAACCAAACGCTGAACAAGACATTTTTACTGAACAAAACGTTCAAATAAACTGTCATTAAGTGAAAATACAGTGAAAGGGCTATGAAAGTTATGAGACCAAACCACTAAACGTTTTTTTTTTTTATAACTATATACGTTATATATAAAACTTTATTGACACGTTGCCGTGGATACGCATTGTTCTGCTTCTCTCCTGATGACGGCTCGCCTTGTTAGCTACCTGTCAATCAAAGGTAGCCCCGCCCCAAATCATATGATTCTTTATCTTCTATTTTCTTCTAAATGGGCCATTATTAGAACTGTTAACATCAAATTGTCTTGAAGAAGATTTTTTTTACTAGTGATTGAGACCATAGTGTTGTCCTAAAAAAAATTCTGAGGTAATAAATCAAGTGAGAAGTTTTCTCATTTTACATTGAAATGAATGGACAGAAATGTTTTTGCAGCAAAACTTAGTGCCCTCTGCTGGAATTTTTGGTAGAATGCAGCTTAAGGCACTTCCTGGTTTGCCTCCCTGCTCAGACCCGGAGGTTGCCGCCTGCTCAAAATGCAGAGTTCGGCAAAGTAGAAAAATAATCAGAAGAAACATTACATATACAATAGGGTCATCACTAAGCACTACTCAGATCTTGGGCCCTAATTAAACTTCATTCATTTAGCTCTTTCCTCTGCAGTACTCCCACTGTGAACGGCACAAGTGAAGAGTGAAGAGTGAAGCAAATAACCTTTAAGTCTGCAGAGATTTATTTAATCACTTTAAAGCCCAGGACAAATAAGCAGCATTGGCAGACGCATGTTCTTTTTCTGCAGGAGATTTTTAGTGTTAACAGAGAACAGTTAATATGTATTTCATGGATGCCAGGCAGTTTAGTCATCTGTTCCCCTGTGTGATGCTCTAAATATGAACCTCAGCTTCAGGCCTTAGTTTGTCTGCAGCCAATGAGAATAACTTGGATGTGTCTTGACATCTGAGTTTGTATTGTTAATTGCTTTCTTAATAAGATTAAATTCTTGCAATGGATTCTTTTTTATGGCTTAAAGGGAAAGTCAGAAAAAAAAGCCAACAGTTTTTTTTATTATCTCATCACTTTATAAAGAGGCCAAACTGAAAGTGAGGATATTGTGTTCACACATCTACAGTATCTTGTTAACAATCTTGTTTTGACTAATAAAGTCATGGAAAACTATATAAATATAGATATAGAGTTATCTAACTATAAAGCAAGGAGTTTGTGTGTGTGTGTGTGTGTGTGTGTATGTGTGTTCTTGTACCTCCTACATAGTGAGGACCACACATTTTTAACCAACAGAGTGAGGACATTTTTGCAAAGTGAGGACATTTCGGCCGGTCCTCACTTCTTTAAAGTTTTTTTGAGATTTCAGATTTATTTTTAAGGGTTAAAGGTTCCATGATAATGATAATGAACTGAAACTGTATTTTGTGGTCACAAAACGAACTAAAATTATAGTGAAAATGTCCTTCGTTTTCGTCTTTGTCAATCTCCCACTCAACAAATACCCCTTTACAAAAAACACTAAACACTAAAATTAATAAAAACTAAACTAAAACTAAAGCGTTTCAAGTACTAAACAAAAACAAGCAAACTCACTCAAAAAACGAATTAAAACTAACTGATTTTGAAAGCAAAAATTCACAAATAATGAAAAATCCAAAACTATTTTCACCTTGCAAGGGAATTCACTATTCCAATGAGGGCCCTCACAAAGATAGAAGTGCAAGAATGTGTGTTCGTGTGTGTGTGTGTGTGTGTGTGTGTGTGTGTGTGTGTGTGTGTGTGTGCCCTTGTCACATATCTCAAGAACCCTTCATCTAATCTACTTTAGATGTTGTGGGTGTATTGCTGGGGACCCAAGGACGTGAAATGTCAAAACTGGTGCAATTTGGACACGCAACACAGTCAGCATCAATACATTTAGAATAAACAATCACACAGCTCTTTGCATCAGTGGAGGCAGGGCTTCGGCAACACAGCATGCATGAGCATAGACGGATGACTCCCTGAACTGCTGCGGCTCGCACCAGAGCACTGTCAACACAGGCAGCATTACTGCTTCTGCACTGTGGTGGCACCGCTTGATAATTGTCATAAATAATTGAAGTCATTTAATTTCTATTGTCATATTTCCATAATTAAAAGGCCATACTCTACTCAACTATGGAGCAGTACATTTTATGAAGAGATTCTGCCCATAGAAATGTCACAGTGCCTTCATTTTGAACCAGAAACTGGGGAAAACAGGTGTTGAGTTAAAATATTTTTTGTCTGTTGCATGACTGACAGATATCAACATTAAAACTGTAGTAAAAAGGTGTGCTCTTGCTTGTAAAGTATCAGTATGACTTCTTAAACACGTTTTTGCTGCGAACCACATGAGGAAACAATAGATGAGACCCCAAAACTCTAGATGCCCCTCTTTGTATGAGACTGGGGAACATAGGACCCTTTTCCCCGATTTTCCCAAAAAGGGTCCTATGTTCCCCGTTCTGTTACTTTTTCCACCATTACTGCAAAATTCCATTGCAAATAGGCCTTTGTAGGCCTACGGGCTGTTTGATGCACTTATGTAAATAACCTAACCCTAACCCCTTGTGGATTCATTATTTCTGGTGTCGTGCAAGGTTATTATAGTAAACGAAAACTAACGAAAGAACGAAAACTAGAATTGAAAAAACATTTTCGTTAACTGAAATAAAAATAAAAATGAAAGTTTTTAAAAAAAACGATAACTAACTGAAACTGTATTTTGTGGTTACAAAACTAACTAAAATTATAGGGAAAATGTCCTTCGTTTTCATCTTTGTCAACTTTTTCATACGTAAACCTTTTTGGTTGATATGAAATCTATTTCATCTATCTGGTTTTCATGACTTAATAAACTTATTGGAGCTGAGATGGATCAGACAAAGGAAATAAGGAAACATAATTGTGACTTTATTGGCTTTCACTCAAACTAATAAAAACTAAACTAAAACTAAGCATTTTCCAAAAAATAAAAACTAATTAAAACTAGAAAACTCACTCTAAAAACGAATTAAAACTAACTGAATATGAAAACAAAAAATCACAACAAAATTAAAACTAAAACTAATGAAAAATCCAAAACTATTATAACCTTGGTGTCGTGCGCAACAACCGCTCCAAACAGACACAGGATGCATGAGGCGACCATCATGCACACACAAACACGGAGTTAACAAAGCGAGTATATATTGAGCCTTACCAGTGAAAACATGTATCCAGGTCTCACAGCCACCTCCTCAATTACCCACACGGTGTCATGACCCCAATGCAAGTGATAGTGATGCACATGGCACCCATTAGCCTGTGTATAAGAAGCACCAGGCTTTCAATTTATTATAATGTGAACCCATCCACAGCAGTATCAGATGGTTAGATTAAATGGTGTAATATAAATATTGCAAAGGTCTAGGAGGACGGGTAGGTCAGAACGGAGAGGAGGAGGAGGATGATGGGTCACATGAAGCCTCTGCTCATGTCCATGTGTAAAACCAACAGTCAGTGTTGTTATTTGGAGCCAACCTGCTAACTGCCTCCAGCAGTTAAGTGCCAAAGTAGTTATTTTACCATCACCTTAGACCAGACCTGGGCATTAGGCGACCCACGGGCCACATCCGGCTAGTTGGCTGTCCTCGTCCGGCCCGCATGAGCTTACCCAGAAATTAGAAATCAATACAACCGCAGTGCTTTTATTTTGAAGGTGATTTACGTACCCTTACGTACACCTTGTGAATCCACCGTAAGAGCAATAACAAACATTAGCATTAGCACTTGAGCTAACAAGCACTTTTAGTATAGTTAGGACAACAAATATAGCCACTAATATTTATGGCAGAATAAAATAAACTTTAACAAACCTTGTTCCTGTCAGCCAGCAACTATAGAAGCATTTTTCATACTTTATATCAACTTTATATGAATTACGACGCACTCATTATTTACCGTTCGTTTTTCATTTAACCGTTCCACCTGATATTTCCTGTCACTACCTTTCAAAATAAAAGCACCAGTTTCACACTGGATGGCGCCTTTTCAAAATAAAAGCATCACAATATTGTAAAACACCTAGAAAATTTACAAACATGAAAAAACAAGCTCGATAATACAAATATACCAATAGGAACCTTGCTAAAGGTGATTTACAGTTATAAATGGAAAAGTGATGTAGTGATTGGGGTATTTACTACTGATTTACTACACATTTACATTCTCATCATAACATGTATTCCTATCAGTAGCAGCTCAAAACCAGATAATTTACTGTATTTTATAAAGCGATTAAATTAATATTAGCATTAGTTCAGAGTTTTGGTCTGGCCCCTGCAACCTTCGTGGTATTGGTCATGTGGCCCCTTGGGGAAATGAATTGCCCACCCCTGCCTTAGACTGTAAAAAAAACAAAACAATATCTACTCAATAAAATTAAGGCAACAGATTGCATGCAATTTTATTTGTTAAATCTAACTACTTTACAAGTTGAGTTAATAACAACTTAACAGGAAGTGCCTGTCAATTAAAAACGGACTAATTCTATTGTGTTGGATTTATTCAAAATTCTCTTGATTTAGAATTACATACACATAAAGATTATATTTAATGTGATCAAAATAAGTAAATTCTATCTCAAACATTTTTATGTAAAAGTTAATTAAACAACTGCCTCAAAATCAGGGACGCATTTATATTTAATACATTTTACATATAATAATAATAAATATATTAAGTAAAATGAAATGACTACAGATTCATTTATTACAGTGTAGACAAAAGCAGTGGCCGTTCTACACAGGGGCCTACAGGGGCCACTGCCCCTGTGAAGTGGCCCTTGGCCCCTGCTGTGGCCCCTGTGTCAAATTAATAATACATAATAATCAATTTATAACGAAGAACGACTTAGATGGATAAGAACAATTCTTATCTATTTTTTGTTATTGTACACAAAAGGAACCCAGAATGTGTACTTTGTGTCATAGTTTAATTGTAATTAATGTTATTGTTGGTAATCTCATTGTTTCAATCAATTCATTTGTAAATTAAGAGATTTTTAAATACGCTAAAATAAGGGTTTTTAATGCTTAAATATCATCTTTACTGTTTTTTTTTTTATGTGCCCCTTTGATTAAACACTGGCCCCTCCTTGGCCCCCACAGGGCCCCCACAGGCCACATTAAGGACCTTCTATTCTACTGAAGTCCCACTTGGATCTGCAGGGTCTTACTGAGCTCCTTATACCAACAGATTAACGCTCTGTGAGTAAATGGAAAGCGCTCTATGCCTAACCAAGTTAATGACCTCTGTGCAACTGTATCTTCTTTATATACTATAAGAAACATATAGTATTTAAATATTTCATATCTGCTTATCTTAATGCTCAGTAAACAGGGCCTCATGCACCTATTTGGACATCCTTATCTTTATGATCACAAGTAGCCATGTCTTGCAGGTTATTTTTGCTGCTGGATACTGGATATACTAATGTTACAACCAAACTCTCCTTCACTTACCTGTAGTCATCAGCATTAGCTGATAACATGCAGCAACAGCACTCTGACATTGCAAATGGCCAAATATGCCCTCGCTGAATTTGTTAAATGGTGTGATGATAGCTTCCTCGACCTAAATGTGTTAAAAAAACAAGGAAATCATATATTTCAGGAAATGCAGTGTCAACCCCAAAACCAGCTCCATTCATGGTGACATACAAGTATTTGGGCACCGTGTTTGGCTCAGACCTGAAATTCAGTGAAAACACTGACAGCATTGTTCAGCGAGCAAACCAGAGAATCCATTTGCTGAGGAAACTCGACCCTTTCGCTGTCAACAGAAATATTTGATGTAACTTTTATCAAAGTTTTATTGAGAGTCTCTTAACTTATTCATACATATGCTGGTTTGATTGTCTTTCTGTGAAAGTGTCTGAATGGCATCATCAGAATATGTTCGAAAGTCAGTTTAACCCCTTTGGACAATGCAGGTGGTCCAGAAAGTAATTAGAATCTGAACCCAACCTGGTCACATTTTTAGCCGTGAATTTGCAATCATGCCCTCAGGTCGGTGGTATTATGTGCCAATTCGGAAGAAAAAAAAGCTATGCTAATTAATTTATCCCGTCTGCCATCAGGCTGCTTATTGTACAAAATGCAGAATAAACAGAAAATCATTCCGCATCCCACTGTGCTGTACGGTCACTGGTTGTGGTTGTTGTTGATGTCAATGTATTATTTATTTCTTTTACTGTTTTTTAATATGTACCACTACTGGACGGGCTGAGTGTAAAACTGAATTGCCCTTCTGGGACGAAAAAAAGTATTCTGAATCTGATTCAAATGAAATCAAATTGTGTAAGTTTGCCATAAAGTGCCTATTTGTAAAATGAACACCTCTGCTAAGTGTATTTCACCAGTGTTTCCAACTGACAATAACTGTGCTGTAGGTGTGTTTGTCCCCGTGAACCAAGCTGTATTTCACCAGTGTTTCTCTCTGAGTGGCCGTGACATTTTCATTTCTATACACTCAATACTTGGTTGGGCTCCGTTTGCATGAATTACTGCATCAATGCAGCGTGGCATGGAGGTGATCAGCCTGTGGTTGCTGAGGTGTAATGGAAGCCATATTGCTTTTATAGCAGCCTTCAGTTCATCTATGTCTGGTGTCTCTCGACAACAGCCCATAGACTCCTATGGCAGGAGTGGTCAACCTGTGGCTCCAGAGCCTCATGGCTGAGACAAAAAAATTATATATATATTTTTTTTTACATAAAAATTTTCATTTATCAATGGTGTAGACCAAAAACTAATTGTGTCTTCAATTGTAAAATTGTATAGCATTTTTACAGCATATTCTTTTTTTTTTTTTTTTACATTTAAGTCAACTAAAATGTGCTTCATAGCTTACGAAAGTCTCTGACCCGGCGCCTTAACCTTTAAGTTTTGCCAACTTTGAGTTCAGTTTTGAGTTCCCCTAGATAGACTAGTTTTCAAAATCATATTGATAAATGCTCAATATGGTGATTAATAATGTTGGTAGGCTAATTTAGACTTATTAGGCTGTTTAATTTTAATTTTAGGCTCAATGTAAGTTTTGAGGCTCCATTCCGCGATTTTATCTTCTTTTTGGCCAACAGTGGCTCTTTAGTTAGTAAAGGTTGCCCACCCCTGTCCTATGGGCTTCAGGTCAGCCCAGTTATGTGGCCAGTCCAGCCCAGTAACACCATGGTCACTGAAGCAGCTTTTGGTACCTTTACCAGTGTGGGCAGGTGCCAAGTCCTGCTGGAGAATGAAAGCAGCATCTCCTGGGAGCTTGTGGAAGCATGAAGACTCTAAAATGTCCTGCTAGATGGCTGCTATGTTGACTGTGGACTTCAGAAAACACAGTGGAGCAACAGCAGCAGAGGACATGGCCCCAAACCACCACTGACCCAGGACCAGCACATTACACTCACCAGCAATATTCTACTTTTATACTGACACACTGAGTTTTGTGTTTTCATTATCTCTAAGCCAGAATCATCAAAATTACAAGAAAAACAGGCTTGAAATATTTCACTCTGTGTAATGAATCTATATAATGTATAAGTTTCACTTTCTGAAATGATTGACAAAAAATATTGAACTTTTTCATGATATTCTAATTTTTTTTAGATGTGCCTGTGTAAAAACAGACACAAAATTACCAAAAAATAGATGTAAAAATGACTAAAAAAAAGACACAAAATGACCCAAAAGGAAACAAAATGACCAAAAAAGAAACAAAAATGACCAAAAAATAGATGCAAAAATGACCCCAAAAAACACAAAAATGACCAAAAAGACACAAAAATGACAAAAAAAAAGACATGAAAATTACCAAAAGAGACACATCATAACTAAGAAAATACATAAAATGACCAAAAATAGATGCAAAAATGACCCAAAAAGAGACATAAATTTACGAAAAAGAGACACAAAATACCAACGGTGGACACCAAAATTTGACTTTCTCCACAATTTTCTCATTTTCTGAGACACTGAGTTTTGTGTTTTGATTATCTCTAAGCCAGAATCATCACAATTACAAGAAAAATGCCTAATGAATCTATATAATGTATGAGTTTCACTTTCTTATGTGTAATTTCAACTACGTCATGGCAATTGGTATTTCAACTTAGGACCAACAAAGTGCATTGTCAAGTGTTAAGTTGTGATGTTTGCTTCAGTGGTTCTCATGAAAGCTGCTAGCAGCAGCACCACAGGCCAAACATTTGACCTATTCCAGACAGACATGCTGTTGGCTCTATTCACACTGTTCAATGTGTGCACACAAAGAACTTTTCAAAAGCAAGTCTGCAGGTTTACTCAAAGCCTGAACTTATTTGTCCTTGTCATCAGAAATTGTTCAGCGTGCAGCCTTTCAGCTCTGAGCCTTTGATTTAAATACCTTAAGCTTTTCATCTGTTCCAGAGAATCAGCCTGTCCTTGGAGCATGCATACACATTGGTGTACTCAATGACAGGGACAGACATAATGCAGAATGATCACCAATCTAAGGAATCAAAAATGATCATAGCAAGAAATCAGCACTTCTCTGACACAACGTTAACAAAACTGATCTGAAGGCTTCAAACATGTATCTATTATATTACTGTTGCATTCAACACCAGTATACAGAGAAGCTGATGAGAATGAAATGAAGTTTTGGTCAGGATTATTGTATCATCTTTAAATCATTGGGCCTCATGCATCAGTGTTTTCTTGTATTGTTTTTACACACAGCAGAATTAGAAAATCCTATGTTGATTCATTAGACGTCTGCAAAAGCCAAATCTGTTCTTACCCACGACGAAATGTGGATGAATCATGTTTGGATGTTTATATACAGTCATGGAAAAGGATATTAGACCACCCTGTTTTCTCCTTGCTTTAAGAGCTGATATGTAGAAATTTTCCATGGTTTTCTTGATAATAACCAAAATCATTATAAAAAAAACATGGAAATTGTCTAGATATCAGCTCTTAAATTAAACTCTTATCAGCTATTTTTGTTGTTATCATTATATTTTCCAAACAAATCTACCTTTAGTTGTACCAGGCATTATAATGAACAAGAAATTGAAGAAAACAATGGTCTAATATTTTTTTCCATAACTGTATATAGTTTATATAACCCATAAACCCATGTAAGGGCAGCCGACTGAAGTGCCATGTGCAAACTACATACCAACAATCCACTGACATTTGACAGGAAGCGTTTTACTGAGACAGAGGAAGATAAAGAAAAAAGAAAGAAAACGCCACCAAACAAAATCTCCAAAGGTATCTGAGACATTTTTTTCTGCTTTAAGTACAGGCTCTGATTTCACACTGTCACAAAAGTGATTTGCTTAGGTGTTAGAAAAGTAAAACGAGTCCCTGTCAGGTTTTTATCACCACGTCTGTGGTCAGGTCCCACACCACCTACACTCTAATATCTTCAGGTGGGGTCAGACAGGGTCGGCCCACCATGCTGCATTGCAGTATTGTGCAGAGCTCAGCAGGCCATGGATATTTTGCACACATTTTCATTGGTGTCACCTATATTAAAGAGAGAGACTTAGACTTAGACTGCACTTTATTGATCCCTTTGGGATGACTCCCTCAAGGAAATTGAACTTCCAGTAGCATACAAATACAAATGCTTTTTTTAGTAAACCAAAAAATAATACGCTATTAAAGTAAATAAGTGAAAAAAGAAGATAAAAGCTGTATTCATGTTGGAAGGTAATAATGCACGTCACAAACAAGGTGGAGTTGAGTTCAGAACAAGCTTTACTAAGCTTTAGATGGTATTGCAGTCAGCGAGCCCAAAGTATCCAAAAGGTCCAGGCTAAAAGGCAAAATACAAGACTGGGGCATCTGGGTCCATTCATTTCAATACAAAATGAGAAAACTTCTCACTGGATTTATTAGCTCAGAATTTTTTTTAGGACAACACTATGGTCTCACTCGCTAGTAAAAAATCTTCTTCAAGACAATTTGATGTTATTAGTTCTAATAATAAAATATAAATACATAAAATAGTAATATAATAATATAAAATAGAAGATAAAGAATCATATGATTTGGGGCGAGGCTAGCTTTGATTGACAGGTCACTAACAAGGCGATTCGTCATCAGTAGAGAAGAAAATCAATGCGTATCCATGGCAACATGTCAATAAAGTTATATATAAAGTTATATATATATATATATATATATATATATATATATATACATATATATACATATATATATATACATATATATACATATATATATATATATATATACATATATATATACATATTATATATAGATTATATAATTTTACTTACATTTGACCGTCCCTGTAGAAATCATGTGCATATGTTAATGAGTTTGACACATACTGTTTCACTTATCTTCACTTATTATTTGCCTGCTGAGTTGAACAAAGTTTTCTGTTGCTCACTTTAAATCCCAGTGGACGCTGTAAACACTTCAGCCTTACTAAGATTGTCTTGCTCCCATTGGTGAAAAAAACAAATCAATGAGGACTGAAAAGCCAAACCCAATTAAAAAAAGATTTCTCTTGAAAACTTTTCAGTTTCTGCCACCATCTGTTCTACAATTCTCCACAAAATGATTCTCTGTAGGCTGAATAATAGAAAATATGTTTTGTCAGGAGCTATGACTGCCAGGGAACCTTTTAGGCCAATTAGAGCAGCTTGAGTTGTGTTCCATCAAAAACTGAAGAAGGAAAAGATCTTATAGAGCTCAGGACGTAGTGGCTAAACTGTTTTTATTGTCACAGTCCAAAACAAATTAAATCCTACTGTGCATCTCTGAAACAGAGCTTAAGAAATCTTTCCTCTTTACGACTTGAGCAGCGGAGAGCTGCTCTGCAGTTGCTCAGTGAGTCAGTAGCCTCAAGTATCACCAGAGAGTATTAACTCTTGTGATTCATAGACAGCTACAACCATGCATTGGTCTTTGATCACATGCTGAACACAGCCAGTTACTCCTGTCAAGCAAACTGTGCTGGGCTACGATCAAACACGCTCTAACACACAGCCCACACATGCAGCCCAACCCTTAAATCCCCCCATTTACTCCCAGACACTGCTGAGGTTTGACATTCATCGCAGTTCACAGTTAAATTGGAAGAAAAGATTGTGATTTCAGTACGCCAATGAGCACTATCACTTATTTTTAAACACCAATTGCTGTGCTAATTTTGCCCTGTTCTCTCTAGAGTCCAGCTAATGTGGAGACAAAATGGAGACACCATTAGTAAAAAAAAATATACACATGCACAATAGTAATGAAATCGAATGGGCTGCTCTGATGGTACTTAGCACATTTCCTCCAGAGGATGAGCTCCTTCATTTTAGACTCAAATTTAACCTTACCATATTTTTTCCCTTCAGTCTAGTAATAATAATAAGAATACAATAACACTTTTCAGGCCAACAAAATTGAAAAAGTGCATCAACAATTTAATGAATCAATTCGTTTTTTCCATCAGAATTTATTTTGCCATCACCTCTAAGAGCCAGTCAACCAAAAAGACTATGGAAAGTGAGAAAGCCTTCAGTTGTTAAGTTGTAATAATGTTGATAAAAAGAGTAATAGCATTTAGGATTAGAGTCTGCCTGTTCGTGGACAGGAAGGGACTAACTCTGCCTCCCTCTGCAATCTCTGGAATGTGTCAGGATTATTTATATACAGTCTATGGTCAGGATGCATCTTCGGCAGACAGTCTTCTGTGAATATCTATCAAGTTTTACATGTTGAACACAGTTTTTGATGTTGACCAATCAGAGGCTGTGTTCCTCACTGTGTGTCTCAGCTCTGATCTCAAACACAAGACTGATGTACTTTATCTGTTCATATCAAATAAACATGAAATGGAATAGCATGCACCCTATAAAAAGGTTGAGGTGATGACATCATCATCACTGTGGTGGAATCACATACTGTTTTTTGCATGTTATACAATTGGTAGTTTGGGTAAACTAGTAAAGCCAATTGTATCATATATTTCATACACAAGTTTTTGAGACCATTACGTCATCAGTGTAGCCTGGCTAACGCCAGACTAATCACAAATGAGATATAGTCTGGTTACCACCTATTCATTTTTCCGTAGAGGAGGCGTGGTTTAAGATCCTCCAGAGCTGTTTATTGGGCGCTACGAATGTCTATCATAAGCGTCTGTAGGTAGCTCTTAGCCAATCGTATCAGTTATACCAGATGACGTAGTAGAGCGACAGAAATTGATGTTTACATAGCCAGACTAGCCCATCTCTACTTTGAGACTAAAATGCTCAATTCTGCTTCTGCAACGTTTTTCTGCAGCATGTTCTGACTCTGGCTGCTCAGTCTACCGGCCGTGTTGGTGTGTGTCTGTGTGTGTGTGTGTGTGTGTGTGTCTGTGTGTGTGTGTGTGTGTGTGTGTGTGTGTCTGTGAGAGAGTGTTGCTTGCTGCTTTGCTTCTACAGTTCTCGCTTTCTGCAAGATTATTTATTTTTAGGCTTTATTCCCCCCTCATGTCATTCAGCCACACACATCCACTGATTTTATGGTCAATAGACGAGCTGCTGGGGGTCTCTGGGGGCTCCGCTGTCCCCCGGCTCGTAGCCAGATCACCGGCGTTACAGCAGTGAGCGGTAACGGGGCTAGTTGGTAGATTAGGATTTGGCCAAATCCTGTCGGAAGCAAGGCTAAAACATCCTTTTTGGTGGTGAAACAGGAGTGTAAAGTCAAACGTTGTTATTCTTTTAAAATCAACTGTCACTCTAAACTATTTAAAACGCCGTCTACAGCTAGATCCAAAGAGAGCTTTGTGTCTGCTGCAGCCATGTTGGATCCGTAAGAAAACTACAAAACTACAAGCTTCCGTCTGCTGGGTAGTACGCGTCATTGTCTTGCCGTCCCTCCCCGTTCTGTGATTGGCTCCCTAAAACAGGGCTAAGAAATGGCCTTAGTTTCCAGACCCCTTGGCAGTTCAAAATGAAATTGAGCGCGCAAGGCAGTACGGGTATACCCAGGCTATCATCAGTGTGATTTTTTTCCTGAAAAACCTGATGTATACAATCAGACACATGCAGTACCTGGATAATCCACTAGGGATCAGGAATTAATGGACCAGAGGGCCTCCACTGGAGACGTCCAATATGGCTGCCGTCGATTAGTGACCCATATATCATTTTTCAAGAATATTTTTGTCAATTTAGAAAAAGTTAAGATAAGAAAAACTTTCAAATTGTTACTGATACTTCATTAGGAACATGTAATGGACTGGTGTAATGTAAAATTAACTAATATTTAATTACTTAATTTATAGTAAAACCGTGTTGAAAATGTGTGAATCAAATTCGATACAGCAGGTATTAAAAATAACTTATTTGAAAATTTGTCAACTGTCATTTTATTGCATTTCACACATTTTGCATTAAATAAAGCAACATAAAGACTTTTTTCTCATTTGGGTAAACTAAGTAAAGGTTTAACTGATATAATTAGGTATATTTAGAGTAAAATTGAGATATCTCTTGAACAATTCAAAGAAATACATAATTAGTATTTTGGAAACTGACACGGATTTCGCTACAATGCAAGTTAAAGACAGTCATATCCCGTGGCCATCCCATTGATATTTTTTCCTATTGGTTTGTTCCAAGTCACGTGACTTTCAAGGTTCCGGCAGTCAGAACAAAAAACATGGCGGACAGTTCTCTCATTTTTAGTGAAAAAATTAATATTTTGACTTTGTTTCTGCGTAAAAATTGATTTTGATCACATTTCTAGCGAGAAATACATGTTTTATTTTCTAAATATTCACTCAGTGAATGTACATAATCACTTTGTATGTTGGAATAGCCATGGGATATGACTGTCATTAACTTGCATTGTAGCGAAATCCGTGTCAGTTTCATGGAAATTTGAGTGATTTCGTGGCTACTCCACGGATTTTGAGTTAAGCGAAATCCGTGGCTATTTCACGGATTTCTGTGAGATCATGTTGGTATTTTTAGATGGGAAAAAAATGAGCATTGCAGATGTGGTGAAGATAAACAGGCAGCAACAAATTGCACAAAAATGATATGCAGGTTCCACTGGTGGTTTTGCCATTGCTACATGAAAATTTATATGGAAAAAAAATGTTTGAGATAAACGTTTAAAGAAAAGTCTGTTTTAATTGGTAAAAAATATTAGGTTTTATTTGTTTTTGTTAGTTCGAGAAAAAAAAACCTGTGAGAAACAAATTGTAGGAAAATACTTGATATATCAAATATGATACAAATTAGAATTAATATATGCAAATTCATATTTATTTATTGATTAATTTGCTAGCAGGTTCAATAAACACTCCAGTTTAAAAAGAAAAAGAATTTTCAGGCAATTATTTCATGGTTCAGTCTTTATAGGGTTAAGCAAACACCTAGAGTGAAACTAGAGTGTGATTTTATTCCCTGAAATGTACATTATTGCCACAGTGACAGGTTACAATGAGTGAGCTCTTATTACTGAACACAACTCCACACTCATAAATGCCCATTTTATGCCCCGACTTCTCTGTAATTGAATTTCCTGCAACATAATGATGCACTGCACAAACACACTTTTCTACACTGACTGTTTCTATCTTTTGTCCCACCTCCGATCATTTAAACACACACACACACACACACACACACACACACACACACACACACACACACACACACACACACACACACACACATTCTTGTACTTCTATCTTTGTGAGGGCTCTCATTGTAATAGTGAATTCCCTAGCAAGGTGATCATAGTTTTGGATTTTTCATTAGTTTTAGTTTTTAGTTTTAAATGGGTTTCAAGTTCAATTAGTTTTAATGAGTTTTTATTAAAAAAAAAAAAAAAAGCTTTTTAGTTAGTTTTGTGACCACACAATACAGTTTCAGTAAATTATAATTACATTTTTAATTATTTTTATTTCATTTAACGAAATTGTTTTTTCAATTATAGTTTTCGTTATTTTGTTTGTTTTCATTAACGATAATAACCTTGTTCTTGAGCCCCTAACCCTAGTTTTTTACCTTATTATATAGAGTGATCTATTTCCTTTTTATTTCTTTTAGAACATCTGTTTATCATCTTTTATTTACGATTTTATGGGTTTATTTTGAAACATATTTTTAATTATAAAAAGAGTGTTTTTTATCACATGAGGGAGTTTTTACATTATTTTAATAAACAGCCTGAGCAAGTGCACCACTTTTCCTCTCCTAAAAACCTAACCCTAACATAAACCTAATTGTAACTTTAACCTTAAAACAAAGTCTGAACTCTCAAACAAGCTTTTAAAGACGTGAGGACCGGCCGAAATGTCCTCACTTCTCAAAAATGTCCTCACTCTGTTAGTTAAAACGTGTTGCGGTCCTCACTATGTATGAAGTACAAGAACACACACACACGCACGCACACACACAAGCGATCAGAAATGCACTAATGCTGTCTGCTGTATTTAATAATTAGCAGGACACATCTGAAGCCTGTAGTGGAATCAGCTGCTAATCTGTTCCCACTGACTGAGCTGTGGAAGCAAATTAAGCAGTTAATGAACACCATGACATTATTCAAATGACTGGGATCAATCTCCACAGACCATCAGCAGTCAGCATGTTGCACACACACACACACACACACACACACACACACACACACACACACACACAGTAAAATATCCTGCATAGTGGATGGTATGAAGGAGATTTTTTGGCAGCCCTAATGCCTGTTCTCTACCAGATTCACGAGCCTAGCATTTTTCTATTTTCTTTTATTATCAACAAATATCAACTGTCTCTATATTCTGATTGATTCCCTTACCCCCTCTGTATCACTCAGTCCTTGGTTCCTTCTGAACACATTCTCCTATGGAAAGACTAAGACCCACATGATGTAAGTAGGTTGAAAGCAGCAGTGGGTCTGGATTGGAAGATTGTTTAATTTACGAAAAAAACAATAAAATATGACCTAGGAAGTTCAAAAGGCATAACAGATTAAAGGTTTGTCAGACAGCAAATGCTAGAAAACGCTTGTTTTTGGTTGTGGAAAGATATCATAGCAGCAACAATTTCCTCTCTTGTTAAAATATAGTGCTTACATAACAAATTAATCCACCAAGAGCGTGTTCTTGCATGTTTTTGACAGTTTAATGAAACACCATGCCAGATGACATCGCATTCCATTGGAGCAAAGTTGAGCCATGTCAACTTTTTAACTTTTTTGGCAGGCGATGTGTTGTATTTGCCAGCCCCCTCTTCCCTGTTTTGGCACCCCCACTGTGCAGAGGGCTGCATTTTCTCATGCAGGCTGAAGTTGGTCTCTACTTTCAGACCCACCTGGCTGTGGTTCTCAGCCCTGATCCCATTGGTTGGAATACAGGAAATGCCTCTCAAAACATATAGTGTCATTTTTAGAAATGCCTCAGTCATTTCTTAGCTTGTCTCCGTAGTATTACATTAACCCCTTGTCATTCCTTCCCATTTTATAGCCATACATCTTAGTTTGTGGTTGTAAAGTTTTATGAGGCTGTGATTATCCAAGAGTTCACTGCAGCTGATTTCATACAGTGAGGTCAAGTCTCAAGAAATGGGCTCCTATAGGAACTAACATCAACCCACATGAATAAAAGATGGGCTCGTTGAATCCACAAGAGTCTCAGCTGTCCAGTGATACCTGATTTATGTAAGCCTGTTTAGGGACCCCAGTATGCACAAATATACAGTGGCGAAAATAGCCTTAAATTGCATGTTATCAGCATATATAAGACTGTAAAGAATGTAAAGAGGAGACTTGTGGGAACCTATTTTCATTCAGAGATCACAAGATTTGAGGTCACATGACCGCTTTGAAAATCGGCATGCTAAATCACCTTGTTAAAAGTATAAGCCTACCTTTGCAGTGTTATTTTGACTTTCCGACAAGATATATAGCTAGCTAGATAGCTTGGTACCAATGGATTCCTTAGATCTTCTAGTTTCATTTCATGTCATATATTATATACCGTGGGCGGTACATTGGGAAGCCAAGGAGGGAATCAAACAAGATAAATTAATCCAGTCGATTTACCATCTGTAACAAGAGAGGAAATTGTTGCTGCTATGATATCTTTCTACAACCAAAACCAAGCGTTTTCTAGCATTTGCTGCCTGACAAACCTTTAATCTGTTATGCCTTTTGAACTTCCCAGGTCATATTTTATTGTTTTATTCGTAAATTAAACAATCTTCCAATCCAGACCCACTGCTGCTTACAACCTACTTACATCATGTGGGTCTTAGTCTTTCCATAGGAGAATGTGTTCAGAAGGAACCAAGGACTGAGTGATACAGAGGGGGTAAGGGAATCAATCAGTATATAGAGACAGTTGATATTTGTTGATAATAAAAGAAAATAGAAAAATGCTAGGCTCATGAATCTGGTAGAGAACAGGCATTAGGGCTGCCAAAAAATCACCTTCATACCATCCACTATGCAGGATATTTTACCGTGTGTGTGTGTGTGTGTGTGTGGTCCTGAATGGATCTACTCTAACAGGAATTACGATGTTGTCACTGCGATAGCATAAGTATACAAGATGCAGCCACAAAATGTTACAGGTGTGTAGCTGAGATCAAAATGAAGGCAAAGTGTTGGTGTGGTCTGGGTAGGGGGGTTAGAAGCAGTGAAGGGGCCATTCAGACCCCCACTTCATGCCCCAGGCCAAATGTTCATTCACAAAATGGTCTATAGTTTGTTCTATTTTCAGAAGTGGTGTACAGTAAATAAACTCCTCCTCGGTCTGTGGCTTATTGAATTACACTGAATATTGGTCATGTATTCACTGCGGGAGGAAAGCTTTAGAAAGCCACAGAGATGCTTACATAGAGAATGTAATACCAACAGGCCCAGAGCTGATAACCAACCTCATACATCACTGATTCCTCCACTACAAGCTGAGCTATTACCATTACTAGAGTGCTGCATGAGCATCCAGAGGAGCAGTCCACCTCTTAGAGCAGCTAGGGCAGCACTAACTAATCATAATGACACACAAAACACATTAGGTTGAGGCCCCATTATATTTATTGCCAGTTCTTGGAAATTATTACCTAGTATTATGCAGCAAGCTTGCTATTGATTCACTGTGCATGATTTAAACTGTGACTTTATTCTCCTATGCAGCACAGGTTAAAATCAATTTAACAGACAGTTACAGTGAATTATCTGTGACAGGGTTATACCAGAGGAACATCCTCTGTTATGTTCGATCACGGTAAGTGAGGGACAAAACAAAGGCTGGCAGAGAACAGAGGTTCTCCTGGTCTACAAGTTTAGCCTGCACAAACCCAAGCACTGGGCACCACAGAGAGCTGGCGGGGGCCGTAGCAAAACTCAGAACTAAATTCTGCTCAATATTAATCTAATCGCTTTATAAAATACAGTAAATTTGGGAAAAACCCTTCAGAAAATGAGGTAGTAGGCATTTTGGGGTGAATGAATGGAGGTGAACTGGCCTGAGCCGATGACTTCTAATTTAAAGCTCACAATAACCTCTCAAAGAAATAGTATGGGTATATTATACTTTTCCTGAATTGACAGAGTCAATTAAGTATTGCAGTTGTTGGTTTTTGGGTCCCTGATGTCCCTTGATCCTACAGGGATCAAATAAACTCTGTAGTTTAGGCGAAAATTGTGGGAAAATGTGTGTAATTTATGGTTTAAAGAGGTCATGTGACCTCTGTGTTTGTCAGAAAGATACAATGTTGGATTCCCCCCTTTACAATGATACCAAACATCCATATATTATATATTCACAAATTGGAAAATTATAGCCATTTCTAATATTGGCCGATTAATCAATTAATCAATAATTATGACTAAACCGTAACTTTTACAGCTTGACATCCGGCAGAAATGGATTCAGCACTAAAAAATACTATGGGAACAACAAACTGTTCTACTGTCTGTTACGGTAGAACAGCTATTTCTTTCCAATGACCATGTCTTATATCAGCACAGCTCATATGAATTCACAATTTTATCAACTGCAACTAGCTATGAGTTGGTTATAAACAGTCATATGTATGTAAGTATAACTTTTGAAAGAGCTGGGCACAGTCTCACAGACAGACAGACAGAAATGTCTCTGACTGAATGTAGACTGAGGTTAAGTCTCAAGTCCTTAACTTTGCGCGCGCGCACGCACACACACACACACACACACACAAACACACACACAGTATTCAGTGACACTGTGTGATATGATGGGATAAAAATATCTATGTCTGCAGAAATTATTTCAGTGCAATAGAGGGAGCACTTGGTCAACAAGCATCACAACCATCTATTACACACACACACACACACGCACACACACACATACACATACACACACACACACACGCACACACAGACAGACACGAGAAATGACGTGACATGAGAAATGTTTCAATGTATTTTTCATAAAATATCAGATAATGTGAATTTTATGATTTTATTTTGATGATTAAGATGCTATTTAATGTTAATCTTTCATATCCATAAATAAATAAAAAAAATCATCATATGAAGTACAGTACATCCCACTGGTTTTCCTATTATTAGTCTGTTTTTAGCAGTGTCTGTTGAGGAACATGTGTAGGATAGGTTACCCATAACTAAAATCTGTTATTATACATTTATTTTATATACCGGTACATTTTTTTCCAGACATTGAAAAATCGTTCTGTTGTTTCATTCCATGGAAACATTGAAATCAGCAACTCCATCTGTCCTCCCTGAATATATTCCACTTACTGTTGTAGTTGTAGTTCCAACAATGCAAGCGATGGATGGGTCTTAACCCTCTGGAGTCCATGAAACAACCTGCACATTACTTCTTCATGACGTGAAGACATAAAAATGAAGCAACGTCGAGCCTCTACATCAGCTTCCCTCTAAAGTTCTGGCTTGAAACTCCATACCAGATTTTTAAAAAATAATATTCAGCCAAGTAAAACTGGAGATAATGTCAAATATATTTAGTATAAACTATTGAACTAGATATTATCCTCATTTTACCTCTTATATGTTATATATGCAGCTTGTATTAATTATTGCAATATTTAAAATTTCCTGTTTTGAAACATAATTTTCAAGATCAGATTTTATGTTTCCTTAGTTTCTTTTGGGTTCTAAATTTTGTTCAAGTAAGTCAAAGTTAAAAATTAATTACCGGACATATACACTGCAAAAAAGCCATCTTGTATTTTTTGGCCTAAAACAGTGATTTAAGTTGGTAAAACTTGGAAATATAAATTATTGACATTTAGGGCAATAATGTAAGTTAGCACAGTAAGCCAGTTGTCTGCTCTAAAACAAGTTGGTGAGTTGTTGTTACTTATATCTTTAAATTGGGGTTCAAAACAAGGGACAATAGTTCTGCTAACTCTTATTTCTTTGTTGTGAAATGCGGGAAAGCGGTGAAATTCGGTCATTAACGAAAGCTAGCGGCTAACTGATGCTAGCGGCGCTGCTTGTTACAGCTACAAGAGTAGCCATTAGCGTATCAATGCTAACTCAAAATTGTGGTCGCAACATTAGCTGACATTTCATAGCGGCGTTACAATCGTGCCAATTCAGCACATTGCAGAAGTTAGCAGAAGTAAGGATTAAAAGTTATTATAACTTATAATGTAAAATTATAAGTTAGTACAACTTAGAGTTGAGTTGACAAAAATCTGAATTCAGAGTTGAGCAAACTCAAAAACAAAACTTAAAATATTTAGTTTAATTGTCCAACTTAAAAATTTATCGAAGTTTGTTGCCTTGAAATTTTGAGTTCACCCAACTTTTCTTTTTTGCAGTGTAGTTGAGGTTGCGCTGAAAAAACTGATACCAACATTACATGGTGAAGATTTTTTAACAGATTTTTAACGGACATAATAGCTGAATATTTCAGAAGATTAAAACCAGGAGAGCAGTGTTGATGTCCTGCAGTTATGTGTTTTTTGCCTTAATTTAGGATTGTGTCTTTATTGCTCTGAAGTATCGATTTAACCTTTAAACTAGATGAATCTGCCAAGAACATTTTATTTTCTCTGGCAGATGAGTCTGGTCACTCTTGCAGAATGTATCTTTTTGCCCTTGAGGGTTGGGGCGAAGGGCGCAGATTGTGTGGCATAGTTTACTTGCTATTATGAAATCTGATGTAATATAGTTGCATGTAGTGTAGTGTAACAGATATTCAGTAGGTGTGACATTGCTTTTATGCCACGGTTGTTACTGTGATACTGGGGAAATCATTGCATCATTAAATGAAGAAGTAGGCTAAAGCTGCAGCTAGCATCCACCAGCTGATTTCTTCAAACTATCACATGCTGATATTAACAGTTGTTACTGCTCTTTAACACGTTCATATCATCATATGAATATAAATATGAGCATTGCTGTGTATTGTGTCATCAACTTAGCCTGGCTAACACCAGACCAAATCTCATTGGAGATTAGGTCTGGACACCTACAATGTATTTCTCCGTAGAGGAGGTGTGGTTTACGATCCTCCGGAGCCGTTTATTGGACGCTTAGAATGTCTATCAAAGCGTCTGTAGGTAGCTCTTAGCCAATCAGATCAGTTATACCAGATGACGTAGTAGAGCAACAGAGATGGATGTTTGTTGTGTGTGTGTCTGTGAGAGAGTGTTGTTTGCTGCTTTGCTTCTCCAGTTCTCGCTTTCTGCAAGATTATTTATTTTCACGCTTTATTCCCCCTCATGTCATTCAGCCACACACATCCACTGATTTTATGGGCAATAAACAAGCTGCTGCGGGTCTCTGGGGGCTCCGCTGTCCCCCGATTCGGAGCGAGATCACCGGCGGTGACCGGCGGTCTCACCGGCTCGGCGCAACGAGCCGCAGAAACCGCCCGTGCGGCGCTAATAGCCCCGCTACCGGTGATCTCGCTACGAGCCGGGGGACAGCGGAGCTGCCGAGAGACCTTTCGCCTTTCAACTTTCGCTCTAAACTATTTAAAACACCATCTACAGCTAAAGAGAGTTTCGCGTCCGCAGCAGCCATGTTGGATCCGGAAAGCTTCCAAGTGCCGAGTAGTACGCGTCATCGTCTCACCGTCCCTCCCCGCTCTGTGATTGGATCCCTAAAACAGGGCTAAGATAATCGCCTCGTTTCCAGACCGTCTGGAGGTTCGAAATCAAATTCGAGCGCGCAAGGCAGTCTGGGTATACCCAGGCTATCATCAACTACCAACCTTTATTAGAAAAAATTGTAAAGTTTGATCGATAGCTTTGATTCTTGCACACCTTATATCCCACAGCTGCAGAAAAAGTAGTTTCTGGCTACACTACTCAGGGTTGGTACATTTTTCAAGGACTTTCAAGGTCCATTTTCAAGCTTTTCCGGTATTACACCAGTTGTAAACTGCATGTTTTAGATGAGTACTTACATACTAAAAGGGGGAGATTTCACTTAACCATACCAACAGCGATGGTATTACACTTTTAGGAGGAACGGTCTTCATTTCAGATAGGCTACACTGTAAGACTTTGCTGTAAATTTACA
Source organism: Centropristis striata (assembly GCF_030273125.1). Lineage (NCBI taxonomy): Eukaryota > Metazoa > Chordata > Actinopteri > Perciformes > Serranidae > Centropristis > Centropristis striata. The sequence continues at coordinate 13,193,821 of NC_081521.1, forward strand.
GTCAAATTAAAAAAAAACAGTAACTTGTTGTATTGTTATTGTACAGTATATTGATGTGAAAACAATGCATTGTGGGAGTTATCATGCATTCAGGCATTCCAACGGTCAAAATGATATTTTTACCGGAATTTACTGTTTTCATCTGAGCATGTCGGGAAAATGAAGCCATTAATTTTTAAAAGAAGAAAAGTTTTATTTATTTTTTTTTTTTTCTGGGCTGAAATAATCACAATGTGCTGTTTTTCCAGTAATCCTAATATAGAGTTTAAATGGATTAGTTGCAAAATAATTTAGGGTTAAACATTTAAACGTCACAATATTTTTTTTCTTCGTCACGAGACAGTTTGTCAGTAAACGGACCTGTATTTCTATAAAACAGTAGAGGTACTGTAAATTTTACAGTAACTTACTGGCGAAACTGCTGCCAATAATTTACTGTAATTTTACAGTAAAAAGTTTTACAGTGTACTCATTATTTTTTACATTGAACATGTGATTATCTAAAGTCTATAGATGGATATAGTCGGATTGCAAGAGAAATACAGTAAGAATTTCAAGCATTTACAAGCACTTTATCTAAAATCCAACCACTTTTTAGGGCTAGCACATTTAAATTCAAGCATTTTCAAGGATTTCAAGCACCCGTACGAACCCTGACTACTGCTGTTAACATCTATATGGACAATAAGCCACACCATGGCTGATCATCAGTTAGTTTCCATCTTCCACCTCTGCACAGCCGCTTCTCAGGATCATGTAGAATCCACTGTCCAAAACAAGGTCAAACCACTCAGAGGTCTGAATACAGACTACAGGGCAGTTATATTTTACATGAAATATTATGACTTAATTCTGAATTTCTTCTCTATCTCAGAGAACACATATGTGGGTGGGACCTGTAGAAAATGTACATACATTTTCAGAGGTAGAAATCTTGCAAAACACATACGAGCTAATAAAGTCCAGGGATTTATTCATTTTAAATTTATTTTGGTCCATAAAGGTTTTGTGTAGCGATGATTCAGGTATTTCAGGATGGACTCCAACATCTTGACGGTGCATCTCTCCACCACCTCCTTTTCCTCGGTGAAAGTCCAGGAGATAAATATATATATACACCTTTATTTATATATGTATTTATATAAATGTATATAGAAAATCGAATTATATATATATATATATATATATATATATATATATATATATATATATATATATATATATTGTACTGTTATGTATTATGTACATATATATGTATTGTACTGTTCTCCCTGTGCGTTGAGTACTTCTTGTACGTTATCACAGTTCAACAGTCAGCCAAACTCAGGTATGACACTACACTTGAGCCAGGATTGGAGCGTCTTGCTCCCTTTATTTCCTTTCTAATATGGTGAAATACCACGAGTGAAACTGCAAAAGAAAATAATACAAAACTCAGTTTCCTTTACATCATGTTCCCAATAAACAATGTTGAATTATACTATTAAAATATAACACAAGAACTGCGCACCAAAAATAGCCATTCACGTTAACAATAGGCTAATACACTATCATTGCTAACGTACAATGTGGATACACACTTACATTAGCTCATTAAATTTAATTCTTGCATGACTTATCAGTCAACAAACATATGTTGTCACACTAAACTTAATGTCATGTACTCCTAATCATTCATATAAACTGCTGCTTTATGAACTTACAGCCATTGCTTTCGTGAGCATGAGAAGAGAAGAGAAGAGAAGAGAAGAGAAGAGAAGAGAAGAGAAGAGAAGAGAAGAGAAGAGAAGAGAAGAGAAGAGAAGAGAAGATTCAGAGTGACTGTCCGTCTTTCTTACTGCTGGCTGCTAACGTCGCCACTAATGTAAACACTACGGAGCCTCTGATCACGCTTCAAAATAAAAGTCGCACTTTCAAAATAAAGGTCCAGTTCTCTTTGGAACTATAACAACTGAGTGAGTGTTATTCATGTACAGTCCTACCACAATATTAATATAATACAAATAATGCAAACATTATGCAAAAGTATCTTAAACTATGAAAACAACTCTGAGGGCAGAACATATCTATATATATATATATATATATATATGTTCTGCCCTCAGAGTTGTTATATATATATATATATACTTTATATATATTCTATATTACATGTATATATCTTTATTTATACTATCGGATATTACATTGGTTTACACATTTTACACAGTTTTGTTCCTCAATGTACTGTGCTATGTATAGATGGATGGCAGAACAGTACACCATTTTTTTTTTTTTTTTAAAGATAATTTTTTGGGCCATTGTCAAGGCTTTATTGATAGTGAGACAGATAGAAAGGGGGTGACAGAGGGGAGGACATGCGGCAAAGGGAGCTCAGGCCAGATTCGAACCCGGCTCCGCCGCAGCGAGGACTGTAGCCTCTGCACATAGGGCGCCTGTTTAACCCACTACGCTACAGACCACCCCAACAGTACACTATTTGAGATAAATGACAGATGATGGATGTCAGTAAAGTACAATATTTTAGACTTGAATTAGTTTAGAAGGCTCAAAGAATCAGGCTTTTCCTGAAGGGACTTGCATGTCTGCATGTGTAGAGCAGCCAATTGGATTGCTCTTATTCTGAAATGATCTGTGGTTTGCTGTCACATGCCAGATTTTTCTGAAACTTGAGAACAGAGGAGACACAAAAGGAAGTTTCTCTCATTAGACCAAATAAATAACTATATGCTGAAAGGAATATGTGGCTGCTGACTTAAAAAACAAACTGCCTACCCAAATTTTAAGGTGGACATGCAGCTTAAAGGCTCACCCATCTCTTTGGATGAAATAAACATTAACCTTGTAGCCGCTTGCTGCTTTGTCTTGTTCAAGGACACAGATCTTTAAAAAATACAGCTAAGCTAAGAATGACACCTGATTTGCACCTTTGACTGGGCTCTTCTCCATAGCAACAGAAGCAAAGGCTCAAGAGTATTGTAGTATTTGGGGCCATCTGCCTTTCCAAAATGAAAAAACATTTAAAAAAATATCTCAGACAGCAAGTTTTCCAGTTTTCCTTTTTTTCTTCTTCTTATTTTTGGCACTTCTGGATCCCCGTGGCAGCAGTATAACTACAACACCCAGACATACGTTTCATTTGATCTAAACAAACACATGAACATTAGTTTAACAGTGTAGTGCTACGCTTCAGTTGCTATTTTACTGTGATGATCTGGAAAGAAATCCCTTAAATCAGCTATTCCCTCTATAGCTATTAATGTCAGACAAACAGGAGCCTGCTGTATGTGAGACATAAGGCATTTCTGGGACACTGTCAAATGAAGTAGCTATGTAGTTACTGACGACTATATCATCATCAACTACATTACCATGGTAACCCATGCAGTATCAGACTACAAATACAGTGTGGGGAGTTTGTCTAGAATATCTGATTTGAGAAACGAATTGGATTTGGCTGCAGTAAATGGACCACATCTGTATTTAACCCTTAATAGAGCACACATTGAAATACTTGCAAATTCCAAATTTCAACCCTAGAGAATATTGGAGGATATTACATACTGTCAAAATATATATACATAGGGACCCGGGGGGGGGGGGGGGGGGGGGTAATATTTTGAGAAAAAAGTTTACGATATTAAAGTGACAAATCTACGAGGAAAAAAAATGCAGATTTATGAGATTTAAAATGGTGAATCTGTGAGAATTTTTTTTTTCACTTTTTCCTCGTAAATCTGCAACTTTTTTTCGCACAGATTTCCCACTTGAAATCTCTTAAATCTGCAACTTTTTTCGCACCGATTTCCCACTTTAAATATCTTAAATCTGCAACTTTTTTTCTTGTAGATTTGCCATTTTAATCTAGTAAATTTGCAACTTTTTTCTCTAAATATTATTATATTATTATCATACTGATTGGTCAAATGTCATGGTGTCACCGTCTGTGACGTAGCCTGATCTTTGCTGGAAGAAATCCATGTGGTTCTACGACCAAACAGAGAGACATGACTAACCAGTTTAGATATCCACTGAAGTTACCAAATATAGTTCTTCGCCCAATAAAGGGTTAACCTTGCTGGCTGAGGCTACCATACGATCCCATCAGTATTCATAGGCCTACTCATCCAAACACTGATTGAAGAGATACCGAACTGCCATCCAGTTCAGTATCTTGCTCAAGGATATATATGCCTTGACTGCCATAGCCAGTGATCAAACCAACAACCCTCCGATCAGTGGGGAAACACTTCACCAGCAGAGCCACAACGGTCTGAACACAACCATAGCTTTGTCATTGAGAGTGTGTAAAGATGCTGACAGCTCAAAGCACCACTGTGCCCCGGAGCATGCTGCTAGCATGGCTGTAGTGGGACTCTTTCCTCCAGAAGAGATTGTGTTGATTCATTGTTAATATACCAATATTAGTGCAGCTTTCAGGACCAGATTTGTTCTAACAGTGGCAGTTTCTTCCATTGTCCGGTTTGTCTGTGTTGTTGTAAATGTTAAAAAGATGTAAGGCAGTAAGCAGGTACCCTTAAGTTCCAGCAGTTCATTCACTTCTGTACAGCAGTTTTCTGACAGCCTCCATAAGTGAAGTACTGGTGGTTGATGATGCTAGTAACCTTCTTCTAATCTTTCCGTCTATCACATTATAGAACGGCTGTGTAAGCAGGTTGCCTTAGAGAGAATAGGCTGTTAGGCTGCTCTCCAAGAACCGAGAGCATGAAGGGAGATAACAGCTGTCCCTGATTATGATTGAGGGATGGGTTGCAACATCTAATTATAAACCTGAAACAGAGTGCATTACATACGCTAATTATGGGAAATACTCCCACTATAGCTGCATTTGCTCACCATTAACATGACGTAGATGAACCTAATCATTTTAAAATTGGAGATAATTTTTCTAGATGATAAACTTTTACTTGAATTGAAAAAAAATACCCAACTAAATCTATCTATAAAAAGCAAGAAGCGTGTGTGTGTGTGTGTGTGTGTGTGTGTGTGTGTGTGTGTGTACTTGTACTTCCTACATAGTGAGGACCATTACACATTTTAAATCAACTGAGTGAAGATATATTGAGAAGTGAGGACTTTTTGCCTAGTTTTCACTTCACTGCACTGTTCATTGCACTGTTTCTGATCAGACGGCTTTTAGGGGAGCTCCGCCCCATTGTGTGATAGGCCTACACCTGGGCAGTAACACAATTCACTCTGGATTTACACCCTGACTCATCTCATCTGGAAGTCTATTTAGCCTGCCTATCTTTAGGAGTTTTAAAGTGCGCTACAAGGTTCGATTTTCCAATAATATTCAAATAGTTTCCAGTGAATATCAATGTTCAATGTGTATGTGCTGGATGGTGTGGTACCTTATGAAAAGTAAGTGTTGTATGGAGTTGCAGACGTTGTAGTGGTCTGCATCCATCCATCCATCCATCCATCCGCGGGGGCAGCATGCAATGTGCAAATTATTTTATTCGCGATTGGCATGCTCAGCGAAGATTTAGCTTAATGCCACAATATATGAAACACAATAGTTATGAATCAATCTACACATTCCACAACACACCTAATAACCCTTACTCACATTATTCACATCCATCTGTTTGTGCTGCATGTAAACTTATTCCCTCCTATATCTGTGTCTGTCTAATGTGTCTATGTCTAACATGTTGAATGATTACGTTTCTTTTTCTTAAAATAACTATTTTGATGTCTATTTATATCTATATGAATACATACTTCCTACGGACACTGCACTAGTAAAAAAAAAAAAAAAAAAACTTCATATGAACCACCACTCCTATTTATGTAACACTAACTGTTCCTCTTGACATCTACATAATGTCTTCACACCACATTTAAATTATGTGCATCAATTAAAAGACCACATCAGCCCTGTGGATTTACCTAACCAGCAGGCTGACCACACAATTCTGTGTTTCTGTCTAATGCGTGATGCTATTCCAGCAATGATCAGTCTCATTAGCTGGTGCGAGTCAGGCAATAGATGATGTAGACTCATTTTCACTAAGAGGAAAATAATGAGATGCCTCTTAGCAGGGTGAAACCAGATAATGGTTGCTCTCAAATCAGCCAATCACAGCTGCTTCATGCGGAAAACATTGTGGTGTGGATGCGCTTCACAATCCCCTTAAGACTGGCTACTTACAAACAGAGACATTTTTCAAAGTGTCATACAGCTGTAAACCACTGCACAACTATCACTGCACCACCTTTAGGTGTTTTTTTATTCTGTTTCTTCAGAAATCAAAAAGTAAAACCAGGACTGTAAAAGCAGACGTTGAAAGGAGTAGAGTTGTTTCAGGGGCTTTGAAACCTGTCTCTGTAATTCCTGGCATGTTCCAGAGCCCCAGAGGTTTTCAAGGTTTGCCCCCATGTCCACAGAAAACTAAGGTGTGAAAGTGTTTGATTCTCTTTACCAGTATGAATAGTAGACTGGCAATCTGCCCTGCATGTCTCCTAGTGTGTAGCAGGTTTGGAAGAAAGCCGGACAGAGGCTGCAGTGAATGGTGCTGTACTAATATTGGGGAATTTTAACCCCAGCTACATAGATTGTTTTTAATATTGAATAATATTGAAGTTCTTTCATTATATGCAGTGCACTGAAATAAAGGTCTGACAATGTTTTAAATATTAGGTCATTAATAATGAGTTTGCTGTTCCACAGTTGGCACACTGCAAATTATTTGTTTCTTATCAAGATAAAAAAAAAAAGATTGAAATTTAGAAGTGTTAGATAATTAATCTTGTTTTAAAAGTTCATTTCTTATTATAAGTGTTCAACAGGCTTATTTCTAGATTTAACAATGTTTTTTATTTTTTTTATTAGTTTATTTAAAAGGGGATAGTGCAATTTCATAAAACACATGATTACACATGGTTAAAAAAGCCAGAGTTAGCCAGAAGGCTAGTTTTCATCTGTAGTCCCCTGGCCTTGATGTAAAAAAGCAGAGAATTACCAAACAAAAAAACTAAACCAAAAAAACACGTACAATATACAAAATACATATACAAACACTACATACATATACAATGTTGAAAAAATACAACATCACATACAACATCACAACATAACATTTTATCATAACATCAAAACAACACAACAGGCTTATCTTTTAGTGTTGGCAGCTGGAGGTGTTGATAAGCCACAATTTCAATTCAATTAATTCAATAAATCTTGTAAAGTGAACTTATCTCTCTTATCCATGCAGCATGATATTTTGTTTTTATCTTGTTTTTAGACATCCCTTTTTTTGCAGTGCAATGACAAAGTATAGAGAGCTCACTTTCCCCTGTTTGGTGCCTAGTTTGCTTATTTGCCTCTCCAGACATAATATGAACTGTCAGTCTTTTCATTGTTCAATTCCCTGCATGAAAGCAGGGCCCTTGAGGGTCATGTTGAGTGATGTGCTTCACTTATAACTGCCACTTTTCAGAGAGTAATCATGGATGTGACAGTTAAAACCTGCCTGATATATTTATAGATATATATATTTATTTATTTTCACTCCAGCTGTTATGAACTGACAGCACAAACGAACAAGATGTTTAACTCATAATGCAACAACACAATGCATCACAAGCCTACTGCTCACCCAGCTGCCAGTCACATTAACTGTCACTTCCACAAACGATAATACAAAGAGAACAGTAATCCAGAAAATGTCCAACAACCATCCAAGCTAATGTAAGCAGCTCACATGTGCATTACACGAGACATACAGTTTCGGGCAGAATATGGTTAGCGAGCTGTCCAACAATATTAGAAAAAGAAAATGCACCTGTCAATTTGTAGCAGTGTACACATGAAATTAATTTGACAGTTTTGCTTATCAGCCTCTTTTCAAGCCTCAGGAGCCACACATGCACAAATACACACTCTAGTACACAGATACACACTCTAGTGCACAAATACTTAAAGGCATAGGAATGGTTTGTTGTCTATGGAAAATTACTTGTGTATTTCAAGGGCATTAGTGTCCTACATTTACATATTTAACTCCCTTTGACATTATCTTTTATTTAAACCAAGTATCAAAATATGGAATAGGTACCTTTGTCTCAAATGCATGACTTAACAGCAGTGAATGAATGGGAGCCTTTACTGAAGAATAGTTATTTGAACCCTGGATGACAACCAGATGGGCTGCACAAGCAGTGAATGACTTTGTCTCATGCATGAACAAGTAGAGTAGAGTCAGAGGATCTGCTCCTGCAAAATCTACTCGCTAAGCCACGAAGACTCTGAGTGACTAAATTCATAGAACCATAGTTACATAAGTAACTTTCATTCTACCTTATCTTTTCTTACCATCAGATTTGGTACATAAGCACTGGGTGATCTATCCCAACAGAGTCACAAGAAATCCCAAGTACATACCTCACTCAGTGCGTTTACATGCACAGTTTAGTCTAGCTTTAGTTTAGCTTAAAAATCAATTTTGGCGTCTAATAGGACTTCTTGTCCCAGTTTACATGCAACTGAGAAAATTGAATAACTGACAGGAACGTGTCCTCCTCAACACTAGGTGGTGATATGCGTTGTTTCAGCGGGTTAATATGGCGCCCTTTCTGGTTGACCTCAGTTTGACACTTTGTGCCACTGCTACTGACTGGCTACTGCGATCGGCTAATGTGACCGGCTAATGTGACTGGCTACTGTGACCGGTGGTGGCTACTGCGACTGGCTAATGCTATCGGCTAATGTGACCAGCAGCGGCTAATGCGACTGGCTACTGCCACCGGCTACTGTGACCGGCTTTCTCAAATGTTTTTGTTCCAGGGTCATACGCCATCGTGACGTTGGAGCATGGGAGCATGCGCACATACGTTGTCTTGTCATACATGCTGGCGAAAATCTTATTCCAATTGCATTATCTGGGTGTCTCAATCAGAGTTCTCGAAATCCGACATTAGTCGGACTAACATATTTACATGCACTTCAGCTGTCCAGTTATAGTCGGATTGAGGCACTAATTTTTTTTTTTTTTTAGAGTCATGCAAATGTACTGATTGAGGGAAAGTAGAGGAACTTGGTAGGAGGACCACACCCAGTGGCTGAGGAGCGGCAATATTCACTCGATAACACGTGGCAACAGGTCTTGGTCCCCAAGGGCATCCCACTCAGCAAGCTCAGCAGAAGTCGGTCATAGAGTGATGCCTGAACTGTTTGGTTTCTCCTCTGAAAACAAACTTCTGACTGGTACTCAACTACCAATTTGCCACTGAATACCAGAAAAACAAAGGAACTTATCATAGACTTCAGGAGGGGCAGAGCAGACCCCGTTCCCCATACATGAATGGAGAGTGTGTGGAAGTGGGGACCTCCTTCAGGTTCCTGGGCATCTTGTCAGCCCTCTCACGGACTCATGCCAAGGACCAACAAGATCTTTCTGTGCCTATGACACTTGGCATCTAGTTGAAAGCTTTTCTGCTATCTTTGAAGGGGGCTTAATGACAGCAAGCCCAAGAGAATGACAGTTGCAGCAGCTGTCAGTTTGCCCAGGATGGGAAGAAACTGAACATAGGCCAAGCACTTGCCTCCTCGGAAAAAGGGGAGGAGGCAGAGGATGTCCTCCACCCATTGGAGACATTGGAGACGATGGGTAGGCCTTCATGGTGACAGTGTCCAGAGCTACATCGAGGAAGGTGATGCTCTGGGAGAGGACCAGGCACCTCTTGCGTAGACCCTGGACTGTCTGGCATTGACCGTTAGCTCCAGTGCCTCTAGAGCGGCCGACCCAAACCACTCATCCCATTCCACCAGAACACCCAAAAAGATTTCATCTAATTAGGCTCTTCCGTCAGCTGGTCCACCTTTAAAGCAGGTTTAGACTCCCTTGCCTTTTTCTTGTAGGATGAGTTTTTCTCTCCGCAGTTGGGTAGGGGCCAAGTTTTGTGCTGGGGTTAGCTCCTGTGGCAGGGAAACACCACCCAGAAGCTGCTCCATGCCGGCAAGCCTAGCAGGCCTCACTGCCCGGGGCATGAGGCTGCAGATGATGCATGGGTCCTCTGATACCCCTTATCCACCAACTCAATTCGAGGGCTGGTTTTGAACTCAAACCAGTTATTTGCATTTTGACTGCCAAAGATCCGGCTCTCGGCCAGGAAAACTGGTTCCACAGCGGTTCTTTGCTGGTCTTGAACCACAAACTGCTTACGCAGGGGGTTCCAGTCCCACCAGCAGTGGGCTCGTGGGTGTTCCCAGACAACAGACGACCTCTGTCTTGACATCTGCCACAAGACTAACATTACCTAGAAAGATAGAAATTGGTGTATCATGAATTTGATTGTATTTGTTAATATTCAATATGGATAATAAAAAACAGAAAACTGAACTCAAATTTAATTACATACCCGACTGATGAAAGTATTGTTCGTAAAGACCAGAAGAGAATCTACTGTGTGGAGTTTGCATGTTCTCCCCGTATCAGCGTGGGTTCTCTCCAGGTCCTCTGGCTTCCTCCTACAGTCTGTAATTGGTTACTTTGAATTGCCCGTAGGAGTGAATGAGAGCGTGAGTGGTTGTCTGTCTCTATGTGTCAGGCCTGTGATAGTCCAGTAACCTCAGTGGCTCAAGCCCACCGACAACAAAGATAGTACAAGCAGTTATGAATAATAAATAAATGAATATGATAGAATATTTAGAAACCTCACCACCACTAGATGGCAGTCTTTCATATGTCATGTCTTTGGTATTTAAAGTTCCACCGCTTACAGTTAACAGAGTTATATCAACTAAACAGTAACATTAGCAGTGTTAAGTCAATAAAACATGCCATCTCAGTCAAGACCACAGATCAGAGATTTTAATTGTAATATTAAGTCATTAGCATTTACGAGGTGTTTAAAGCAGCGATTGTGATGTAGGGTACAATAAAGGTGGTCACGAGTCCACAATGTGCTGCAGTCACGCGTTAGAAACATCGCTCATCACGTCACATTTTGTAGAATTTCACAAATCACGCACCAAACATTTTCATATGAAATTATATGTATCCATTCATGAGAATATGCTCTTCTGTGTTAGTGTAGTCTTTGCTATGCAAAATAGACCCAAAAATCTACAAAATTTGTATTAGAAATCTGGTGACACATGTCAAAGACAACTATTCAAACAACATGCAAGCTATGTGGGTGTAGTAATGTCACAGTAACCACCATAGCAATGATCAAAAATGTTGCATTTCACCGCTTTGTAGGAAAGACATGAAATAGTCTAGTGAAGAGCATAAAAAATAAAATGCACATTTCAGGCTTGAAATTTTATCAAACGCATTTTAATGCAGAAATTATCTTAAAATATTCCATTTGTTTGTTAAGGATAGTTTTGTTCAGACATCAAACATAGATGGGAGCTGGCTGGCTCGAGGAATATTAGAAGTAGACACGAGGGCTGAGCACATGGAAGGACACAGGAACCCAGCAAACAGTTAGAGTATACATCCACAAAAATCACAAGGGTATAGGTTTAGCAGCGCTGCCAAACAGGACGATATTATCTGGCAGGAGTGGAGTCTTGACCAGGCTTTTATGGAGGAGCAGGTGTGCTTTGCCTGCAAGAGGAGGATAACAGAAAACACTAAGTCCAAACAGATCCCTCACATTTGATAGTAATATTGCAGATTCTTCAAACATTCATACTGAATATAGATCAAGTGTCATTGATCACATTTCACAATATTAATGATGTTATTGTGAAGCTAATATGCACTGTGAACCAACTAACACAGCTAACAGCTTTAACAGCTTGTTCAAAAACAATATAGTAACTCTTTAATCCATTATGAAGGCAAAGAGTGGGCAAATTGACAACAAGATCTCCAATCTAAACAACAGTATAAACTGTTTGTCAATACCACCCATAACGACACATACAATCATGGAAAAAACTATTTGATCACCCTTTTTCTTCAATTTATTGTAATTGTAATGCCTGGTACAACTAAAGGTACATTTGTTTGGACAAATATAATGATAACATCAAAAATAGCTGATAAGAGTTTAATTTAAGAGCTGATATCTAGACATTTTCCATGGTTTTCTCTTGGTTTTCTTCATAACCAAAATCATTATCAAGAAAACTTAAATTAATTCTTATGAGCTAGTTTTGTTGATATTTTTATATTTGTCCAAACAAATGTACCTTCAGTTGTACCAGGCATTAAAATGAACAAATGCAATGAAGAAAACAATGGTGGGTCTAATAATTTCTTCCATGACTGGCTGAGTGTTTGTCAAAATGAGCATAAAGGGCAAAAAACTTCCTGTTTAGGTGTTATAAAAGACAGTTTAAACAGTTCATAAATGTACCTAAATTCCAGAAGTGAAATAATTACGAGGGTGACGTGAGCCACGGAAGTTAGGTAAAAATGTATGTTACATCAAAAAATATGATTCATAAACCGTGAGCCCCGGAAATTAAATAAGTTATGTAAACAACATAAGTTACGTAAAAAGTAATTTACTTTACAAACCCTGTTCACCTGAGGGACAGTCCACCGTTAGTTCGTCCCATCAGCCCCCCCTCCCTCCTGCCCAATCGGCAACCTCCAGGTCTGAGCAGGGAGGCAAACCAGGAAGTGCCTTAAGCTGCATTCTACAGAAAGAAGCATTTGGGTCCATTCATTTCAATACAAAATGAGAAAACTTCTTACTTGTTTATTACCTCAAAAAACATTTTTAGGACAACACTGTGGTCTCAATCAGTAGTAAAAATCTTGTTCAAGACAATTTGATGTTAATAGTTCTAATAATGGCCCCATTTAGAAGAAAATAGAAGATAAAGAATCCTTTAATTTGGGGCTTGGCTACCTTTGATTGACAGGTAACTAACAAGACGAGCCGTCATTAGTAGAGAAGCAGAACGATGCGTATCCACGGCAACGTGTCAGTTTAAAAAAAGAAAGAAGAGAAGTTTACCAGTTTGGTCTCATAACTTTGACCCTTTCACTATTATTTCACTTAATGACAGTTTATTCAAACGTTTTGTTCATTAAAAATGTCTTGTCCAGTGTTTGGTTGGACTAACAGACACTCCAAGGAGTCGCTGCTCAGTTTTCTGAGGTGAGTAACATACATTTTGTTTTTGTTTTTTGCTAGCCAAAACTAACATCCCAGTTAATGCTCCAGATAATGCTAACATGAATTAGCATCAGCTTCTCTTAGTCAGGTTGAGGTGTAGAGAGGCTGTAGTCAGTGATCAGATCCCTCTCCTCCTCCACAGTCCAGATATGGTCTGCTCCCCGTATCGGAAACAAGATGGCGACGAGTGTAACGCTGAACTCGATGCCTCAAACTGGCCACGAACCAATGGGTTACAGTTGGGTTATAGTTATACAGTTTATGGTCCCGCCCAGAGTCTGACATCCGCCATTTAAACTCTGCATTGCCATCAATCATGACTACTACGTCAGCACGATGACGCCGGTCTAAAGCGCCAATGTCGTATTTTGCTGCATGTACAAATGCCTTGTATTGATGTTTTTGAGGGGAGACCAGTCTGCAGATTGATTATTTTTATTCTTGCTATGGGAACTCTTCTTGCATCAGGATCCCCACCAACATACCCCGTACTGCAGCACCTCAGCTGAATCCTTCTGCACTTGATGTTTGTGTTTTATTGCCTGTCTCTGCCTCTATCTTGTACAGCTCAATTTCAATGGCCTGGCATTATTTCATCCTGTTTGAGCCCTGTGGCCCTCAGTCTTTCCCTGCACTTGTCACAAACATACATATACACAAAAACACATTTAATAAGAAACCCAAAAGGGCGCGCGGCTGGTCCCACCACTCATCTGGCTGAGGTTATTAATTTTCACTCTGTCCTCCATCTCCACAAATAACATGTAAGAAACAGTTTGCACAACATGTCAAAGCCTCCAAAAACATAGAGAGCTTTTTAGATTTAGGCTTTATGAATGTTTTATGCAAATTATAAGAGGGTTTAAAGGAGAAAAAGAAGAAAAAAGACTCCCTGAGCTAATGTTATTATTAGTATTCTCATGCCATTTCAAAATCCACTTCATTTGAGTCTTAAATAGGAACTTATCCATCTTGTTTTCAGTTGTGCCCCCTTTTTTGTTCCAACCACTAAAGCCTGACCTTTCCTTGTGAATCAATCAGTCAGTATTCTGTTTGTCTCAAAAAGAATAGACACTGGCTCTCTGCTGATCCTGGCAGTGTGTTTGTGGTTTCTTAGACTGGTCTCTTAATGCTTTTAAAGAGTCAGTAGAGGCAGCTTTTTGTTCTCCCACGTCGCCCGACACCTGTGGCCAGCAGCTTATAGATTGTTGTTGTTTCCTCAGTCGTAACTCCAGTGAAATTGCATCAATCCAATCCTTTAACACAAGCTACTGAGTTGACCTGCTGCACTGCTAGATAATGGACAAGGTGGCACAGGTGACCCAGAACATAACAAAGTGTCGCCGTGAGGCTTGAAGAATCACATTGATTGGTTCCAACCTTTCTTGTTTCTGCACGTCTCCAAAGCCTTCAAATAGCAACAATGGTCTTTTGCTGAACCATGAGCCAAAGAGAAAAAAAGATATCATCACCTAAGGGAAATGTCTAGCTGTGCAGACAACTATTACCTTTGTGAAATACTTTATACAGAACTTGCAGATATGAAAATGTGCATCACTAGCAGTTCACCTTATCAGAACCTCCAGGTGGAGATTCCAGAGAATAAAAGCAATATGATGCCACTGCAGTTCTGTGTATGTGCAGTTGCTCCACACCTGTAAGGTGAGATACAGATTTACAGTGGGTTACGGATGGGTTGCAACCCTGTATCCTACAACATATAAATATAATATCCTACTTATTAGGGCTGGGCCAAATGGAGAAAAATCACATATTATGTGATTATGTATATAAATACATCATATTTTTAACCAAATACCTTGATAACGATATTACGACAATATTGTTGGGTCTGTGTTTTGTCCCTGTCAGAATAAATGTGAATAAATGTATTTAAAATGTAAAGTAGACTATACTGCCCTACAAAGCCTAACTGCAGTAACTCCATTTTTGGTCGAAATGAGTTATGACTAAAAATGAACTCCTGGATGTCTGTTTTTTATTTCAATTTTGCTTTATTTCAGAGAAATAATGATATAAAAATTGCAGAAACTACAAAATCCAACTTAAAACCAAAGCAACCTGCAGTAATTGCACTTACCACGGTCTGCTTTGCATATATTTATATGCATTTAACATAAAACAAAAGCAGTGTAGCCTTGTATTTCTTCATTGTGTTGAATAGCAACGACAAGAATAGTAGAAATTATAAGTTTATTTGATAGGGAAATTATTATCTACATAGTGATTAAGTAAAAAAAGTGAGACAATATTAGACTAAAATATAGCATTAGTTTACAATATTAAGTCAAAAATACACAAATCTTTGAATAGAGTTGTTAAACACTTATACACTTACTTATAACAAAATCATTTGAAAATGTTTATTCCCTGAAAACAAAATATAAAAGCTGAAAGAAGACAACAACACTGCAGTAAATACATTTTGGGGGTCAAAGGTCAAATCATGATTTTGGAAAAAAAAAAATGACATCATGAATACATGTAGAAATAAGTGTCATATCACTGACCTAATTATAACCTATTTGGCTGCTTTAAAACAGCTTTTCTCACTTTTACCCCTTGCGTAGTTACTGCAGTTAGACTTTGTAGGGCAGGATAGGAGTTTTTAAAAATATTCACACATTGAGATTTTGATGAATAATAATCAGAAATCCGGATATAATGAAGAAGTGGGTAAAGGCAATAATAGACCAACTATAAGAGGTTGGTCAGTTCATGCAGCCGTTAAAAACATAATAGACAACACTTGGGATATTATGATATGAATTATGGTATTAATCAAAGACATTGAGTTTCATATCACAATATTGATATAATATTGAGATATCGCCCATGCCTACACTAATTTGCTCTGCTAAACGTATTCAGGAGTAATGGAAGTTGGAGGTTTGTAATTGCTGACAAAATTACATCACTGTTAATTTTGCCTCACAGCAAGCTCGACTCCAGGCTCTTCTGTGGAGTGTTCTCCCTGTGTCAGCGTGGGTTCACACGGGTACTCCATGCACTTAGATTTAATTGGTGACTCTAAATTGCCCGTAGGAGTGAATGAGAGCGTGATTGTCTGTCTCTATGTGTCAGCCCTGTGATAGTCTGGTGACCTGCCCAGGTACTCTGCCTCAATGTGTTAATTGGTGGTTAAGGATAATAAATGAATGAATGAATAAACTGTGTGGACAAAATACAGATTGTCAGACCCTTAATGTCCCCACTGAAATGCATGACCACAACTTTTAATCCCACTGCCATTAGAGGATAAAATCATACATTCTATAATATCAGGCTAGAGCCATGACTTTAAAATGATAGCTTCTATTTTTCCACCAGATTGAGACATTTTCTGTGTTTGAAATATGGACAAATACATGCTATTTTCCTGGATTACAGGCCCAGGGGGGCTTCAACCAGTTCAAATGGCGGCTCCGTAAACGGAAGTTAAAAAATATTCCGTATGGTCATGTTTCAGTCGTGTTACGGTCACTTTAAGGTCACGTTATGGTCTTCTTATGGTCATGTTATGGTCTTGTTATGGTCCCTTTATGGTCTTGTTATAGTCACTTTATGGTCATGTTACGGTCACTTTATGGTCATGTTATGGTCTTCTTATGGTCATGTTATGGTCTTGTTATGGTCACTTTATGGTCATGTTACGGTCATGTTACGGTCACTTTATGGTCATGTTACGGTCACTTTATGGTCATGTTATGGTCTTGTTATGGTCACTTTATGGTCATGTTACGGTCGTGTTACGGTCATGTTACAGTCACTTTATGGTCATGTTATGGTCTTGTTATGGTCACTTTATGGTCATGTTACGGTCTTGTTATGGTCTTGTTATGGTCACTTTATGGTCATGTTACGGTCATGTTACGGTCGTGTTACGGTCATGTTACGGTCGTGTTACGGTCATGTTACGGTCGTGTTACGGTCACTTTATGGTCATGTTATGGTCTTGTTACGGTCATGTTAGGGTTTTGTTTTAACATTGCATTGCATGTATTTTAAATAAAGCCCCCCAGAGGATGAATCCTAATGACTTTGTTGATCTAATTTGCATCTCATACCACATGCACGCTGACACGTTAGGTTTCCTGTGAAATGTTGCAAAAAGTGTTGGATGAAATGTCAAAAAATGTACTACAGGCAATCATGTTCAACCACAGGATAAACTGTTAAATTCCCCAAAATGTCATAGAAGAGATCAATTATATATTTATTAGATGGGGTGGCCAACATTGCAATCCATAGGCTGTGTAGGAATATAATGGATATGACTGAGCATGTATTGATTCAGTGAATTTAACATTCATTTTATATGTCTGCACACATCTTAGCCAATGATTTCCATCAAGCATTGATGCTGATACAACATGCACTGGCTTCTGTTCCCCAGCCATGGCCATATTTTACATAATCTATCTGTCCTACTTACATGATAGAGAAAGGTGCATACTACAGCCTTCCGCTAGAGCCTTTTATGATCCCTCAGGGCCCAAATGCCCAACCCCCACAACCAACCCAAACACATGCGAACACACTTAGGAGACCATTACACAAGTCCTTATGGGCTGCTTCAATGCTCTTTCCACACCACGTCTAGCTGTGTCAGAGATGGGCTAAGGGTCTATGTGAAACACGTCCTGTTGCTTTACTATTTTGACTCAGTGGACAGCTACTTGTTATGTTCAAAGCGTATTCAAGCAGCAGGAGGTGTAGCAAGAAAATGTACAAAAAATACACTGATAAGATAAATGAAGCTTGACTTTTGGTTGATGTGCAGGTTTGGATGCAGCTCCTAAGGTTCTGGATTATGATTTTGTTGATGCTGAAGAGCAGAGCCTTTGAAAAGCCATGTACAAAAGAGCAGAGGTTTATTGTTAAAGATGCATGAGGTGAGACAATTAACAATGCATAACATTCATGCAATGGTTGAGAGGCACTGAAAATATTGTATATTGTTTTATTATGTGAAGGTAACTTCCATGTTTGTACTGTTGCCAACCCACTCTAATACAGTACAGCCAGTATGTACTTTAGACTGAAGCTGCTGACAACAGATATTCACAAATAAGTCTTTGTTTCAAATGTGTTATCTCCCATGATTCTGATGACATCACATCAGCATTATTTAGTCAGACAGCAAAGCTGCACCAGAGCAACAGACTACATTAGAAAATAGGTTTCACAGGATGAGGGTTCATGATTAATAAAGCGAATCTGAAAAATGTGTCAAATCGTAGAGTGCATTGACTGCAATATATCCCCCAACACACTAATCAACAATAACTAACACAAAACATACTTTTGTGTTTATTTATTTTCAAGCATTAAAACATTTGTCGTTGAATCCAGAAAAAAATCCTCAATGTTTGACTTTTTAAAGTACATTAAAGTAAAGTGCATTCTGTATCTTTTTGTCCCTTTTTGTCCTAGTTTATGATATTCTGTTTAGTGTTCATTACAAATCACCAACACTCCTGCACAGGTTTATTTAAGAAATTCTTCCATTTGTTGTTTTCCAGGTCAATTTGATAATTTGGGATAGATTTCAGGTGACCCAGCTCTACTCGACAGGCAGACTTTCTTTTTGGAAATCTAAAGCCAGTCTGTCTATCATAAGTTGAAGGCTGCCTCTCCCAATCCCCTCCCCCTACCCAGTTTCTTGGCCAACTGATGGGACAAACCCATCCTTGCCTGGCTGGCCCTCGCTGTCAAAAGCTCTGTGCTGAATAAAACATGCACACCTCACGCTGCTGCTCTTTGCTACTTGCAAATCACAGCCACATTGCCTCCTTCATGCCTCGGCATCCCTCTCTTCCTTCTCCTCTCCTCCCTTTTATCTCAGCAGATCCATTTTAGTCCATTACCTCTCTCTGCTTTCTCCTTCTGCTCCTCCTCCCTTTCAGTTTTCTCACTTCTCCCTCCCTTTCTCCTCCATCTAATAGCGCTTGTTCTCCCAGATGATCAGCTTTGAGCGGCTTCCCCCTCTCATACTAGAGCTGTGACTGGTTGACTGCACTGAGCGTGCTCCCAAAGCCCCTTCCCTCCAGTCTGTACAGTAGAGGCAGAAGAAGAAGAACTGTGCAAGACCACACCATTGTCTTTGCTGCTACCCGTCACAATAGCACATAGAGACAGAGAGGATGAGCTTTCATAAAGACAAAAAACGAGGAGAGAGGAAGAGTGTATAAGAAAGATGGAATAGGAAGAGGAGAGGATAGGTAGGTTTTCTGTCACACCTCGGATGATGACAGCCACGGGACGAGGCATGCCTGTGACAGCAGCAGCCCTCCAGATGGTAGTTTGGATGAAGCCACCCCCTCCATCCCTGTTTTAGCAGCACATGGAGCTCTGTCTCTTTTGGGAATACACCAATGGACGATTCCAGCAATATTCGCAGCCTGAGCCCAGAGCAAGGTAAGATAAGCAAGCAGACCAGAATTTAGACTTTACTTGCTTGCAGCTTTTAAGAAGTAGGCCAGCTCAGGATGAGAAGCTCCTCGTGCTTGTCAGAGGTGAAAGAGGAGGAGTGATGTCAGAGTAGTTTCTACTCCCTTCAGCCTTCTAACTTGCTCTGTTTTTGCTTCTGTTCACTTGATGTCTATTTTTGTCAGATATGCTTAGCTGCTCTTGCTCTTCTTGGGTTTGTCACTAGCTACACATGCTCACATGAATATTCACTACTCTCTAGGGTGTCACCAGGTAAATCTTTCAAAACAGGCTCCTGCTAAAAAATGCTGGTGCCTCATGTGTTGACTAGAAGCTTGGAGTTTTGGGCTGGATGTGTCTCTTTTAAATTAAAATGTTCCTTTGTTTTCAGTTGTGGGCCTCGAGCTGTTAATTATTGATCACTTTCAAAGACATCAACTGTTCAACCCTGTATTAAAGGTCACCTGGAACAGGCTCCTGCCAAAGTACAGTTGCCAAAGTCCCATTTACCTTTGTTAACCTTGGAAATAGAGACGACATCAGAGAGAGGAGGAGGAGCAGAGGCAGCGAGGAAGTAGAACAGAAGAAATAGCAGGAAAAATTAATTCATCTATCTTTGACAACTTCCCATCAGGGCTAACCAACTCCTCCACCCCCTCTTATCCTCCCTCCCGCTCTTGCCAACATTCCCCCAAGCCCCAGTAACCATAGAGCGAGTCATTAGTGTTGGATCGTCTCAGCTCACAGGAGCAGAGCAGCAGGAGAGGCAGTGCCGAGTGCTATAATCAGACTCTCACAAAGCCATACAATGGAGCCCTAATGCCTACACTGACGCTCCGTTCTGGAGTGTGCAGGCTTGTAGCGTTGTCAGCTAGTCCCGGAGCTTGCTTTAACACATTTAATATTAGTCAGAGGAATACAGCAGCAGTTTTTTCAACAAACTTGCCTGGACCTCCCCTGATAAAACTCACACGATGTACAGTATCTTGATTGATAACAAATTGTAGAATTGATTATAACTTAATGCTTTTTCTTTTGCAAACTTTTAGCAACCCTAATGGGAGTTTTTATTGTAACTGTACATTTTTTTGCCATCACTTTTTTTGCCATCACTAATAGATGTTTGTTACTGGTTGAGTCTGCTTTTGTTGCCTGGCTCTCAAAAAGAGAAAGTTAGTGCATATGTGCATCTCACTTGCAGAGCATGAGTGCTGATCTTCAGTAGTGTTGGACTGTCTTCTTCTGTGTCTTTTATTTACATGATACAAATTCTCAGGCCTCAGTTGGTTTAGTGTTGGGGTTTACTATGCCGCAAACCAGAGCACCACTCACAGGCTATAGAAGTTATTAATGATTACCAAAAATAATTATTAATTAAATTAAATAATCTGGTTTATTTAACTCCAAGTCACCATTGAATGGGGCACCACACTGTAAATCTGATAGCCAATTTAACTAAATCGTTAATTAATTCACTTTAACCACTCATCTGAACTCGGGCCATGGGGCGGGGTGGAGCCAATCCCAGCTGAAATTGGGTGATAGCCAGACTATCACAGGGCAATTTAATCTAAACCAGTCTTATAACATTACTAAATTGTCAGTTTGGAACTTTGATTAATAATGAACTTAATTACTTAATTAAAACCAAAATTAACGTACCTTATTAAAATGTAATTATTTAGTAGTTGGAGTTATTTGCATAGAAGAGGTTGGCAATATTCACATACAGTATTAAATGGACAGCATGCGTATTCCAAATAGCATTTATTAACAAGAAAGCAGAGTAAAACAAAACACACAAATCCAAGCAGACTATTTACAGTGTGGGTTGTGAGAGAGGGAGAGAGTGTGTGTGTGGGTTTTATAAGGGAAGACGGCCACCTAAGTTATCCATATGCCCACATGGCTTACAGACAAAGAGTCACAAAACCAATGATGGTGAGGAGGGGGAAGTTCCTCCTCAGAGGTGTATGTCTTTGTAAGAAACCAATTTAAAGTATTTGTGTTTCATCTCATGTGCAAGGTTAGAAAGAATAAGTAAAGCAGAGCTGAATTGCATGCATGAGCTTGTGTCTGTGTAAAGCAAGACTAGCATTCAACTATAAGTGGTGTGGCAAAGCCTAACACCAATAACCTAGACAGATATGACAACAATAATATCTAATAACACACCATTATCAAACAGTTGATTAGATTTATGCCCAGTACATTACCAGTCCATAAATGGGAAGGATTGTGAAGAAAGGCTGGGAAAAGGCTGGAGCGTTGGTTCCTTGTTTGTGTCTGTCGCTGGGTGTGGTTGCAGACTGGTAGTTGCTGTCTTCCAGGGTAAGATGCTTGCTGCAAACCCAGTCTGTTGGCTCCTGTGGCATTAAAGCAGTTGAGAGACCTTCTGTCGTCGTCTCTTGGCTGACTGCTCTTCTAGTAAACTTTGTGTTCACTTATCTTGATGCACAGAGCAGTGTGGGGAGAGGGTAGGCTGCGTGCCCCTTATCTCTGGAGAGGGGCTCAGCAGGGGCTCCAAGCCCTGTCTTCTGGAGCCTGTGTGGCCGGAGCCAGATGCGGTAGAAAGAGTGTGGTCCTTTCCTAAGAATAGCAGGGTCTGTTTCTCAGGGGAGAAGCTGGAGAAAAATGGCGAGGATTGGCAGCTTGCAAAGATTCAATACTGGTAAGACTTTGTGTGATTATAGTGGTTGTTCATGGTCAATGACGTTATCACACATCTGTAGGGGCAATAGATGCAACTTTGAGTTTGTATCCTCTGTTGGAGAACATTCAACCCAGTCCAGTATGTACAAATGAACAAAGTCCATACTGTGGCATATAGGGTGGCCATCCATCCGGCTTTAGGCGGGACAGTCCGGCTTTTAAATGCCCTGTCCAGCTGCAGGCGCAGCCTTAAGCCGGGCACTCCTTTTGTCCTCCTTTTGAGAAAATAACAAAAAAGGTTCGCCTTTTGTTACCTTGTTAGTTTAATACCTACTGGCTAAAAATGTGTGTCAAAAAAGCCGTGTCAAAATAAGTAATTTCATTGTTTTCAACACATAGCTCATTTGAATATTCAAATGAGCCATGTGTTGATCCGCCACAACATGCGCTCAGGCCAGTTGCTACCACCAGGCTGTCAATCAAGCTCTCAGTGACTGAAAGTCTCAAAATGCCAAAGCGAAAGACCTCCTTTGACCCGGAATGGGCAAGAGAACACAGGTTTGTTACAAAAAGTAAGAGGGATGAGTTTCATTTTTTTTGTACATTATGTCGAATCGATGTAGCTATCAGAGACATGCTAGCACTGACATCATCAAGCTAATCGGAGTACAACTCTGCTTAAAACTGGATCATACCAAACATCTGCTTGCTTGTCCAGTGTATGCAATTGATGTGAAGGAAATGGCCACCCTAGTGGTATACCTGTGGTCCCAACACCACACAGAGATCACAACAATAATATTATTTATACTAGAAAATTTCCTCTGGGGAAATTCTGAAAGGGCCACGGGGGCTACTGCCGGTGTGTGTACACTATGATGAGATTCTTCAGAGATTTATAACTATGCCCTTTAACCTCAAAATGTGTGTGTGTGTGTGTGTGTGGCGAAAATCGCATAAAGTTACCTGTGTGTGTGTGTATGTGTGTGTGTGTGTGTGTAATTAAAATCACATAAAGTTACCTGTGTGTGTGTGTGAGTGTGTGTGTGCGCGCATGTGTGTGTGTGTGTGCACGTGTGTGTTTGAAGCATATGTATGCATGTGTGAGGAGTGTGCACGCTTACGTGCGTGTGTGTGTGTGTGTGTGTATCTGTAACTGTAATCACATCAAAGAACAAAGGCAATCAGATCAAAGCAATCAACAGAATTAACGGGCACCTGTTCTGGCAGAGTGACAGCAGAGGTGGACAGACTGGAATTTCTGGCCTCGAACAGAAAGCATTTTTGGCAAAACCATAATATCTATCATTGATCCGACTTCACTTTGAGCGTCCTGAGTTCTTCCTGAATATCTACATATGGTTTTTTTTTTAAAGAAAAATTAAAAAATAGCTTTGTTAGATCGATCTAAAAAAACTGTTAAATCTGTCTTGTTAAGAAATCTTCCTGGGTTTTAATATGGGAGCCAATGAGGCAGTTGGTGCGTGTTGTTGATGCATCTTTGCGTTGTACGCCCAAACTATAACTCCGACAGCTTTACCAGAGGATCGTGAGGGAGAAGACAAATTTTCCTACATTTCTATGTATAAATTATTTCTGTAGAGTGGAATTTGCGGCCTGGAGCGCAGTTTTCAAATTTATTTTTTGACAGTTTTTTCTCTCCCTCTACACTCTGGCAATGATGTCACACACTGTGACACGAACATTCCGTGCAATACACACCCATTATAATCTCAGAATTTCTCCAAAAATGATCATGGTCATTGAACAGGGATTGATAAAAAACTATATGACCTATCGAAACGTGGATTAATACACCGATACACAAGACTTGTGTCTACTGTTTAAAGTTTAAATGGAGTCTCTAGGTGAAATTATGCCAGAGAAGTAGACGTTTAAAGATCTCCAATTATTGTTCTTTTTCGCTCATTTTTTTTCGGCCGTCCCATTCATTTCAATGCAAAATTTTGGGCAGTTTTTCGCGACTTACGGCGCGAAAAATTTGTATTCTGTAGAGAAAAGTAATAGCACAAGTAATAACACCGATCCCGATCAAACCGCACGTTTTGATATATAATTTGTCCTGCAACTCTTCAAGTTGTAGGACTAGTAGCGGGACGAAATTGCATCCGGAAGAGGAAGAAGAAGAAATCCACAGTATAACAGTAGTGCTCGGGGCGAAGCTGGTCCCTACAGCTATTGCTGTATGGGACCAGTGCTCGGTGCGATTGCCCCGAGGCCCTAATTAATGACCAAATCATCTTATTCTTGGACATTAAAAAAACGTAGGATTAATAATTACAGGACTTTGGGACTTTATGGAGTACCACCGCTACCACTCTAATTTAATTTAGTTTGTATGTGTCATTGCATTATGGAGAGTGTAAATTAGCCTGTTAGCATGTTCAGCTAATTAGGGCCTCGGGGCAATCGCACCGAGCACTGGTCCCATACAGCAATAGCTGTAGGGACCAGTGCTCGGGGCACTACTGTTATACTGTGGATTTCTTCTTATTCCTCTTGCGGACGCAATTTCGTCCCGCTCGAAGAGTTGCAGGACAAATTATATATCAAAACGTGCGGTTTGATCGGGATCGGTGTGCTATTACTTTTCTCTACAGAATACGAATTTTTCACGGCGTAAGTCGCGAAAAACTGCCCAAAATTTTGCATTGAAATGAATGGGACGGCCGAAAGAAAATGAGCAAAAAAGAACATTAATTGAAGATATTCAGACGTCTACTTCTCTGGCATAATTTCACCTAGAGACTCCATTTAAACTTTAAACAGTAGACACAAGTCTTGTGTATTGGTGTATTCATTTGCGTTTCGATAGGTCATATAGTTTTTTATCAATCCCTGTTCAATGACCATGATCATTTTTGGAGAAATTCTGAGATTATAATGGGTGTGTATTGCACGGAATGTTCATGTCAGAGTGTGTGATGTCATCGCTCAGAGTGTAGAGGGAGAGGTAAAACTGTCAAAAAATAAATTTGAAAACTACGCTCCAGGCCGCAAATTCCACTCTACAGAAATAATTTATACATAGAAATGTAGGAAAATTTGTCTTCTCACTCACAATCCTCTGGTAAAGCTGTCGGAGTTATAGTTTGGGCGTACGACGCACAGATGCGGCACCAACACCACCAACAGCCTCATTGGGTCCCATATTAAAAACGCAGGAAGATATCGGAAAAAAAGAAGATGGAACAGTTTTTTTAGATCGCTCTAACAAAGCTATTTTTTAATTTTTCTTTAAAAAAATCATATGTAGACGTTCAGGAAGAACTCAGGACGCTCAAAGTGAAGTCGGATCGATGATAGGTATTATGGTTTTGCCAAAAATGCTTTCTGTTCGAGGCCAGAAATTTCACTCTGCCCACCTCTGGCTGCTTTCACTGTGCCAGAAGATTCCACAGCTGTTAATTCTGTTGATTGCTCTGCTCTGATTGGTCGACCCCAACGCTTTGATGCTTTGATGTGATTACAGTTACAGATACACGCACGCACACACACACACACACAGGTCATTTAATGTAATAACAGTTAATGATACACGCACGCACACACACACTGGTCATTTAATGTAATAACAGTTAAAGATACACGCACGCACACACACACTGGTCATTTAATGTAATAACAGTTAAAGATACACGCACGCACACACACACTGGTCATTTAATGTAATAACAGTTAAAGATACACGCACGCACACACACACTGGTCATTTAATGTAATAACAGTTAAAGATACACGCACGCACACACACACTGGTCATTTAATGTAATAACAGTTAAAGATACACACACGCACACACACACACTGGTCATTTAATGTAATAACAGTTAAAGATACATACACGAACACACACTCTGGTCATTTAATGTAATAACAGTTAAAGATACATGCACGCACACACACACACACACACAAACACACACACATATGCGCACACATTTTGAGGTTAAAGGGCATAGGTTGCTGTATAAATAAATATTTGAAGAGGAATGCTTGTTGTAGGTGTGCTCCTTGTATATTATATAGTATCATAACATTACTAGTATTAATTGTTTGAAATCTCTGAAAAATCTCATCATAGTGTACACCCACCGGCAGTAGCCCCCGTGGCCCTTTCAAAATTTCCCCCAGAGGAAATTTTCTAGTTAGTAAATCTCATTCATCAATTTGTCAGTCAAATCTCAGTTGCAGCAGCCTAACCACAGAGACACGAACAGGAGAGCTCTGATGTCACAGTGAAATGTCTGACTCTAACGGTGTGTTCAGACCGGACGCGTAGCGAATATTTCGCGCGACAAGATTACATACAAAGCCAATGCAAACACGCGAATAGACGCGAATTTTGCCGGCGGCGCGAATCGCGGGTTTCGCGCGACGCGAATGTCGCGGCGCGAATGAAACGCGAATTCGCGTGAGTTCAATAAATTCAACTTTGGCAAAATATTCGCGTGACGCTGTGTCGGGACAGCCTATCAGTGTTGAGATTCTGGACGACAGTGACGTCATGCATCCCGGGAACCCGCCTATTTCGGAAAAATGGAGGAGAAACTTATTGTTGCGGTCTGTGGGCTTCCTGAGCTTTTTGACACATCATCACCCTCCTACCGCAACCGGAACCATAAAGATCTTGCCTGGAGGAGGGTGAGAAAATTCGCGAATTATTTACTCGCGCGAGTGACACGAGTAAATTCAACTACTCGCGCGAGTAACGCAACGCGAAAATTCGCTACGCGTCCGGTCTGAACACACGGTAAGGGTAGCTGTTATAGGCAATATGAAACATAATTATAACGTTGTAATGTTGTTGCCAGTGCAAATAGACTCAAGTGTCTCCATTATTTCCTGTTTTTACATTGAGAATGAAAGTTGTGTGTCTCTATCTCTTTCCTCCTCTCACCCTCTCTCACATTAAGAGGCCCTTTCTGACACAAGGTCCAAATTATTGAAAAGAGGCATCTGTCTGAATGCATTCTCATAAAATATGAACTTCAGAGTAAGGATACATGCTTTTAGACTGGGATAAAAATAAGGATTGTGTATATCTCTATTTGAAAGATTTTTAAGTGACACAATTCATTTGTTTACAATATAACTGGAGGGAATTCAATCAAATATCAAATGTTGGTTTGTTTTGCTCTTATATCCAAATCCAAAAGCTTTTGATGAATCTGTGCTGCCGGGTGCAGTTAACATTTTTCATGACATTTAAAAAAAAAAAGAATTTATTGAGAGTTATTTCTCTAACTTAATTTACAGAAACCTTTAGCACTGCTTCCATCTCATACATGCTATCCACCATATTATGGTATCAGATTGTATTTTTCCAGGAAAATCATTTCCCCATACTTGATTCAACCTCCCAAGGCATTAATAAATGCATTATAATCTATCTATAAATCCAGTCATCTCTCTCTCTCTGTGAATGTTTCTGTTTGTTCGTGGAGTTTCTCGATAACCATTAATCCGATCTTCACTGGTGAGCTCATATTGTGTGATACTGTTTGTAATAGTTTTGCTGTGGCACTTTACAACATAATCAAAATGTACCAGATATCGCATGTGTAGATTGACACATGTTTTATTTTGCCACGAAAAGCAATGTTTAAGTCAAGCTCTGTCTGCTGAGTGTTAAGTTAGGCTGATTTTGTGCAATAGTTTTATGGCTACATTCTAATGAAGACAAGTTATTAGTTTAGCTCTTTCTTTGTTGAAAAATACCATTTTAAGGCCAAATTATAGGAGCTGAGACTAAATAGAAATAGCTATTGAGAGGTAAAATATTGCAGATTTGAATAGATCACATTTGTTCAATGATTGTGATTTTATGATGAATAGAAGTATATTTTAAATGAAACAAAGCGGGGTTATTTTGAACACAGCTGGGTTTAAAGGGTACATTACACACCCATTAAAAAGTGGAATAAATTATTCTCTAAACTTCAGATGACAGATTTTTTCATTTAATCGATTATAGTCTTACATAAATCGTACATGTGCAAACAACATATCATTGTTAGAAGAGACAAATGTGTCATGGCAGGTGTTTTGTTCAAGGACTAAGGATGCACAAATCACATGTGAAGTTGTTTGACTGAGCATTTCTGCACACAACTGCATGTTGCACTTCACTAATGACTGATAAAGAGCCAATTAGCTGCTATCATGCATGCTAAAAAGCAACTAGTTAATCGTTAATAAGTGTACCTTAATGTAAAGTTTTATCATTGTATATAACAATGGCATATATGCAAGTATAAGAATCAACATTAAAGTCTGATTTATAACTATATATTATGCTATACATTCATATATTGAATACATCTGCTTTGAGCTTTACAATAACAACTTAAAGTAAGGTGATCTGCAGAAATGTGATTTTGAACCACTTAATACCAGCATTTTGTTTGATTGCATATTCACTGGAGAATGTATTCGGTATTACACTGGTTGTCCATGGGAAATGGAAAATGTGACATTAGGTCCTGGGTCAGAAAGCATATAGTGCTCACATGTCAAACAGAATACCTCTTCAGAAGCCAGCCATTTATCGATTCTTAAAACGGTATTAGAACTGGAGTTAAGTAGATTAAACCAAGCCTAGGGTGGTACTAAAACAAAAGGTCAAAAAGATAATTCTCTTTCTATTGCAAATCCCATCAATCCATCAAGTTCCATCATTTATTTGAGATCTGGCAATATGGCAATATAGCTCCAACAAAGTCCAATGCTGCAAGCATCAATAATAATTCCTCTCTGAACACCACTAGGGAAGCACCACAAATACATTATTTGGAGAAGCACAAGTAATGCACTCTGAACGAATATATAAGACATCCCAATTTTATCCCAAATTAATAACTCAGACATATATCCAATAATCATCTCAGACCACAGCCTATTCAGCTTTTAATATATGTAACAACAGCCTTCATTAAACTGAGTGACACCCCACATATATCACCAACAGTACGGTAAAGGCAGTTCATCAGGGACATAACACCTCCAACAATAGCTTTAAATCATACAGCTCCATAAGACATACTAGGCGGGTGCATATATGGGGGTATATATTTATATATATTCTGCATGTATTCAGAATATATGTACCGTATATGACCTATATTAATGAGTTGGAAATGACGTAAATACATGGCCAAAATGAACATATCTATTTGATCAAATAATCATCTAGTGATATTCTCAATAGCTTTAAATGATTCCTTGACCCATAAAATGTAGATTTTGACATCAAGCTTGACCTTCTAAGTGGCTTGGAAGATACCTTGGTTCTCATAGATTTTATGGCTGCCATCTCCGATCCACAATCTTGATGAAGTGGTTTCCATCAAAAATTTAAACTTATTGTGATGGAGAGCATGTGGAAAAAATGTGTCCCCTTTACTTAGCTCAGCCTCCTGACTAAAAGGAGTAATGGTCATTTTAAAGAGCTTGCGCTTTTGAAAATGGGGCATTTCTTGGAATCAAAAATTGGTAAACTTTTAGTATGTTTTTAAGTACATCTGATACTACTGTAAACCACTAAAAAACCTTTTGTTAGAATTGTTTAGGGTTAAACCATATTTGCACCTGACTATATGTTCTTACCTTCAAATATGACACACAGGACTGTATCAATAATGAGCTCCCCACCACTGGCAGGAGATCAACACATCTTCACACCAAAATCTAACACTTGGCACCGTAAACATGCCGTTAATGTGAACAGCAGTTTGGTTAGGTTTAGGCAACAAATTATTTCTTTAACCCTTTGATGCACAACATGGGTCTAAAGTGACCCAACAGAGTTTTTATGTTCTATATCTTTGCAATAAATTATTTTCATCATTCAGTTTTCCAGGTTTTCCTCAATTAGTTTGTTTTTGATCATCATACATCCTAATTTTATGTTTTCCTTTATTCATTTTTTAATAAAATCCCTTTTTGTGTCACTACTCTTCTAATGCACAACATGGGTCAAAAATGACCCATATCCATTTTTTTTAGCTAAGTAGCTTGCTAAGCTAACTACTTAGTTAACTTATTGGCTAAGTAGCTTGCTAAGCTAACTACTTAGCTTAGCAAGCTACTTAGCTAAATACTTAGCCAAGAAGTTAGCTAACTACTTAGTTAACTTATTGGCTAAGTAGCTTGCTAAGCTAACTACTTAGCTAACTTCTTGGCTAAGTATTTAGCTAAGTATAATGATCTGTTGTTATCAAAAACAAGATATTTGAAAAATACTTGGAATATTCAAACATAAAATAAGTTGATATAAAAAGATAAAGCACATGAAAGCATTAAATAACATGACAATGAATGCGGGTCATTTTTGACCCATGTTGTGCATTAGAAGGGGGGTCAATATGTTGTGCATCAAAGGGTTACGGGAAAAAAATCCATGGGTAGGTATAGCAAAAGATAAATAGAAAATAAACGGACATATTGATTTAGATGTTATGTATAGCTAAACAGGCAGAATTTAAGTAAAGTAACTTCAACAAAGGTGACAGTCTCCTGGGTCAAAATCCTCTGTTTGTTTGCTATTCAAACAATGCTAAAGGTACATTTGTTTGGACAAATATAATGATAACAACAAAAATAGCTGATAAGAGTTTAATTTAGGAGCTGATATCCATGGTTTTCTTGATAATGATTTTGGTTTTTATCAAGAAAACCATGGAAAATTGAAGAAAACGGGTGGTCTAATAATTTTTTCCATTAATGTGTGTGCATGAAGCAGGAGACCAGGGGGGCCTGGCAGCACCAATTCAATATCTGTTCAACAGGGGAGACTGAGAATCTATCAATGTATTCAATGAAATTATGAATAAATAAATAAATAAAAATAAAGGGGTACTTTCCCTCAAAGAGGAAAAGGAGCAGGTGCTCCCTTTGAGTTTCTGGCATCATGTATTTTAGGATGTGCCCCTATCTGGTGTATCTGTAAAAGGCAAGAAGACCACTAAAACCAAAAGGAGTAAAAATAAGGCAGCACTTGATTGATTGTGGGCCCAGTCATGTGCAGTGACCTTTATTTGCTTCCCCAACGTCACAGTTGGAAACAGTGAGGTTGAAACGACATGTACTCAAACACTCACTGAACAATGTGCGTTTTTTGTCACTCGAGCTTCCAGGAACATTGGCTACAGCTTCTTGTCACCTCCTACTTCCTCTTTCTTGCTAATTGGTCATCAGCTGAAGTCAAGTGGATTCGCACCTAGAATTCATAACTTCACTAATACAGCCATTCACATGTATTTGAAAAAACCCACAGGTGCACATGAGTACACCTAGGCCTGTCTCCATAATTACTATATCGACTTATCGTTCCACATATAAAAATG
The DNA here is from genome assembly GCF_030273125.1 of Centropristis striata. Classification (NCBI taxonomy): domain Eukaryota; kingdom Metazoa; phylum Chordata; class Actinopteri; order Perciformes; family Serranidae; genus Centropristis; species Centropristis striata. Next base: position 13,225,407 of record NC_081521.1, read on the forward strand.
GACGTGATAGTTTTTTTCTGGACTCAATATATTGTCGTTTACATGCGTGACTTTTTGTGCTTTTTTTGTGTTTTGTGTTTGCAGCCACTCCAGCTGTTAATATGTTATTTTAATAATAAAATAATACATAATGATTATCTCATTGCAATGTTTTGTTAACAGATCCCGAAAGTCTATTTTATTTGTTTTGGTTGTTGTTTATTTTATTTATCTAGGATATTTTAATGTTTCTTTTCCACATTTCAATTCCAATGTTTAATCCTTAGAAGTCTAAGCATTCACATTACTTAACCCTTTGGAGTTTGGGGCTATTTTGTCGGTTTTATTGACTCCTTTTCATTCTGCCTGTATATACCACTTAAAAATCTATCTCTTTACCATGATGTGTTGGTATCAATGTTTTCAGCACAACCTCACCTATATGACCTGATTATTTTTTAATTCTGACTTACTGGATCAACATTTTGAACACAATAAATCACACAAAAACGTAAACATTTTTACAAAAAACACACGTAAAACACATAAAACATGAAAAACAAACCAGAAACACACACAAAATTACAAAAAAACACATACAAACACACTCAAAACACACCAAAAACACAATAAAAAAAACCCCACAAAAATTACAAAAAAAACACATAAAAAACACAAAGAAATGACAAAAAACTAAAAAACTGTAAACAAAAAAGATTACATTACAAATGCTAAATGCTCAAAGCTAAATTAGAAAAATCTCTGCAAAATTAGTAAAATCATGTTAATACACTTTTACATGTCTTGTAAGAAGTCATGAAGAAGTTGTGCTCCAGCGCTTTCATGGACTCCAGAGGGTTAATATTCTCGAGATATAAAAAAATTGTTGTGGAAAAGGATGTACTTATTATGCTCTAATATCGTTATAAAACTAAATTGACATTGATACAACTTTACTATCATTTATCGTGACAATTTCTGGGAAAATATATCGTCCTAAAAAATGTGTTATGGTGACAGACCTAAGTACACCGTGCATGTACCTCTGACCCTATCACCATCATCTAAATCTCTGACCAGTTACACAAAAGCTGCCAAATTGTATTGAATATTACATTTGAGGTTACATTCAGAGATTTCTAGGTAGAATGAGAACGAAAGAATACTCAATACTTTTGAAAATGAGTATCGTATCCGGATACAACATTTTAGTACGGATAATTTTTTGAGTATCGATACTTTTGACAACCCTATCAAAAACTATCGATACTAAAATGTTGTATCCGGATACGATACTCATTTTCAAAAGTATTGATACCCCCCTGTGCACAGCATACAACCTCAAAATATTGTTCTAATTGTTATTGTTTATTGTATTTATTTATTTTTTGCACTACCTCAGACCTGAAGCTTGTTATCATAGTTGCAGTTTCTTTTTGCCCAACTGTTTTTTATTATACATTTTTAACCTGTGGTTCTGTTCATTTTTACATGTTGCATTTTTCTTGTTAATAAAAATATTTCTGTTAAATTTTGGGGTCTTTGTTTTTATCGTGGTGGTATCGAAAATGGTATTGAGTATCGAATATTTCCCTGAGTATCGGTATCGAGTTGAACATTTTAGTATGGTGACAACGCTAGCAGGCAGAGCTCCTTCAGCCTCCACACACTGTTGTTTCATTAGCAGCTATGTGAGAAGAATGCCCCAGTAGAATTTGAGGCGGCGGTCTGAGCTTTGGGTGCAGCCCTGCTGACAGGGAGGATAGCAAAGCAACAGCAAAGAGCTAAGAGAGAGTTGGTTGGGATGAACACCAGGGCAGTGGGTCATTTTTTCTGTCATTGATCACATGTTGGCCAAGAAAAGTTTAATTCAAGAGCTACATGGAAGGAACAAGAAAAGCTCGGGATTAGAAAAGAGCTGCTGTTTAGAAGTGGAAACGACATCAATATTGGAAGGATAACAAGATGACTCACAACCTTCATTCAGGTACCAGTTAAGCAGCTTATTTGAGTGTTTGTATTCTAACTCAATAAGTTATTTCTGCCTTCTAGTAAAGCAGAGAACTTTATGGTTAAAAGTAACAGAAAATATACCACAGATCGGGATCACTATGAATCAGGGGGGGACATATCCCCCCTGTCCCTAGTGCCATCTGCACGCATGTGTGGTATGTAGTAAGCAGTGATGGAATGTAAATAAGTACATTTACTCAAGTAGCCTACTGTGCTTATGTACAATTTTGAGGTATTTGTACTTTACTTGAGTATTACTATTTTGTGTAAGTTTATACTTACATCACAACATTTTGGGGCAAATATTGTACTTTTTACTTCACTTCGTTTAGCTGATAACTTTAGTTACTTTTCAGGTCAAGATTTAACATAAAATAGCTTCACCAATTTAAAGTGATTGGATATTTTTTTACAGTATTAATTTAGTAGTTCAAATGAGCACTGTCGTAAAATTAAAACAATGCTTACATTAATACATCAATGCAAATAATCGTATATTATATTGGGAATATTTAAAACAATCTAAGGGGATCTATAACTGCATAACGAGTACATTTACTTTTGATATTTTAAGTACATTTTGATGCTGATACTTTTGTACTTTTACGTAAGTGAGTTTTAAAAGCTGGATTTTTACTTGTAGTGGAGTAATTTCACAGTGTGGTATTAGTACTTTTACTTGAGTAAGAGATCTGAATAGCTTTTCCACCACCGGTAGTAAGCAAAGTAAGTAAGCACAAATGAAATGCATAATTTAAAAATACATTTAAACCAATAGCCTATAAATACAGGCATTTTATAGTCAAAACTCAGAAGTGGTGCATTGGGATAGCTGAGTGTGAAAAGGGATCTTTCTGTTTCTAAACAGACAGAATCCAGAGCCTAGAGCTGGCACAGAAACCTCCATATTAGTTATCATATAACAGGTTTGGCCAGAAAATGTGTCACTGTGGAATGCATTTATAGTTGTACACATTAGTTTGGACGAGTTGATCATTTGAGGATAAGATGTGCATAAGCTCGCTGATGATAGCTCTTGCCAAATATTATATGGCCTGAAAAGAGCATAACCACCCACAACAGGTGGAATCAAGTCCTTCTGGTGAAACGAATGTAAATCTCTTTCACAGTCTTGTATAATTTATACTTAATCCTGTAGCTTTGCCTCAACTGTACAGCTGCTCCACTGCAGGATGCCTGTCAATGCTGATCAGCTACCCAGCAGGCATAAAATGGAATGATTAGAGATTCATTTTGAAAAGGCAGCATATGGATAATGTATTTTGGAATGAAACTCTTCATCTGGAACATATCTGTTGAGCCTTTGCACCCTTTGGGTATTGTTGCAGTATTGCAAGTTAATGAGCTTCTTTGTGCTAAATGGTTACATGCTGTAGGTGAACACATGTTCAAATGGCGACAAATAAAAAAATGTAAAATAGAGAAATCTGGTGTTAGTGCAGCATTAAACGTTCATGCACTCCAACTACAATAATAGCACACTGAAAACACACACAGTGACAGTTTGGTGACGGCGCATGAGGAAAGAGAAAAAAGAGCACACAGCAGGTGTCTAAAAACAAGATAAAAACACTAAATTTGAGGGAAATGATCTTGCTGCATTGACAGATAATTTCACTTGACAAGATTTCTTAAATTAAGATTGTTTAATCTAGAAATAAGCATGTTGTACGCTTAAAATAAGTAATTAACTCTTAAAACAAGATTAATTATATAACACTTCTAAATCTAATTTTTTTTTTTATCTTGGTAAGAAACACATAATTTGCAGTGGGGAATCTAACACCAGACACCATACACTAACCCAACAAAAGTGTTGTTTAAAAGGGGGACACATACTGTATTTGTAGATGAAGGTGATGTGTCCGTCCTGCTGGACAAAGACCTCAGTGACTTTGTTGTGAAAGTCCTCCTTGTAAAGTGTATTCCTCATTTTCTTAAGTCTCTTCTTTTCAATGGAAATAGGAGCCAGGGACAAAAGTCTGTTCATTCTGTTATGGCTGTAGGCCTTTATACACTTTAAAATAAAAACAGGTCCTCTCCACAGATGGGGTGGTAGTAGCAGGGATGTATTAACATCACTGGAGGCCCCGGGCTATAGAACTTTTTGAGCCCCCCATCCCTAAGTGTTTTTTTCCTATAAAAACTCAATACAAGGTAGGGGTGGGCGATATAGGCAAAAAAAAAATCTTGATTATTTCTAAAAAATGTTCGATAATGATAATCTGACGATATCCTTTGAATCGTAATTTCTTTAGCCAAAAAAATGCTGTTAAAATTCTTCTTGCTTACCAGACATCTATGGATGGACACAAAGTTTCAGAACAACAGCTCTGGTTTATTTTCTTTAAACTGAAGCATTCAAGAGACTCCCAGTTAAACTTTAATATAGAGACATTAAATGGGGAAACATCAATTTGTTTTCTTTTTGAGTTACTATAAATACTCGATAATCTGAAAATTACATATCGTAAAAATTACATATCGTCAAAACAACGTTAGCGATATTATCGTAGACGATATATATCGCCCACCTCTAATACAAGGTTATCTTTGGCTCTGTACCATTTATTTGTATATTTTTACATTGTATGTACCAATGTATACCATTAACTATGTGCATTTCACTTTTGTAAATGAGCCAACATATACTCACCCACACACGCACACACACACACGCACACAATTACATCAGCACGCTAGCTAGCATTAGCTGTGTCACTACCAAGTTTAATTGCTGTTATTTTGGGGAGAGGCGTGAGTGTGTTCAAGTCAACTGACATATAAATGGGCCAAATGACAGTGATGAATAATGATGCAATTAAATATAAGTAATAAAAGGGAACTCTACCAGATTGTGCTCTCTATTTGCATGATCAAGTCCATTATCAGCTACGCTGCAGCAGGTGTCAGATGGTTTGCCGTCGTTAATACAGCTGAAAAAGTCTTTGACCCGAGGCAAGGACTCGGATAATAATTTATTTTGTTTGATTATCTTGCTTTTCTGAGCGCCACTTGGATGTGAACGCTTCATTGTCACTATTAGGCTATATGTCGTTGTCTTGCCTGTCCCTTTGTGTGCTGTCTAAACTGCGTGTTGGATATATGATATATATGGTGTGATTTTGTTACCTTGTATGAACATGAAAGATGTGGGAGGAGGGGAGCACCACCCCATCACTTTTACCATCAGATGTCACTGTATTGCAGCATCATGTGTGTTATGGTGAAGTGCTCATTAGCCTAATAATTATCCTCAATTTTAAGAGATCCCCCCATTGTGGAGGCCCTGGGGCTGCAGCCCAGGTTAGCTCGTTCATTAATGCACCCCTGGGTAGAAGGTATGATTAGGACTAGCTTCAAAAGTTTTGTGGCCTACATCTAACCCTAACCCTACATGTAACCCTAACCCTAACCCCATAGAGTAAGTAATTATAAGTTAAGAATTATACAAATAACGGAAAGCAATAATAAAATAACATCCTGGGTATTACAATGACCTGATTGCAAACCGATGAAGCTTATCCACCTTTCACACAAAAAAAACTATTTTTCTATATCATCTTTTTATTGCTATTTTATTGGTTTATTTTAAACATATTTTTAATTATAAAATGAGTCGTTTTATCATATGAGGGAGTTTTACAAGATTTTAAGAAATAGCCTGAGCCAGAGCATGTGGCAAAGCGGGCTCTCTGTTTTGCCACCCTTTCTCCCCCTAAAACCTAACCCTACATGTAACCCTAACCCTAATGATTAATCAGTCAACCTTTGGGACAGTTAGTGAATCTAGTTTAATAAACACAGGAAAATGTAAATTAAAAAGACAGTTTGCAGAATCAAACCATTCAATTATAGCCATTTGGATTAAATGTTTAGGAATAATTTTGAGGTATTTGTACTTTACTTGAGTATTACTATTTTATGTAAGTTTATACTTTCATCATGACATTTTGGGGCAAATATTGTACTTTTTACTCCACTAAATTTAGCTGACAACTTAAGTTACTTTTCAGGTCAAGATTAATTAAGTAGTTAAATGAGCCCTATCGTAAAATTAAAACAATGCTTACATTAATACATCAATGCAAATAATCGTATATTATATTGGGAATATTTAAAACAATCTGAGTCGATCTATAACTGCATAACGAGTACTTTTACTACTTTTACTGTACTTTTACTTTACGATACTTTAATCAGTCAACCTTAGTTTGTCCCTTAACTTGGGACAGTTAGTGAATCTAGTTTAATAAACACAGGAAAATGTAAATTAGAAAGACAGTTTGCAGAATCAAACCATTAAATTATAGCCATTTGGATTAAATGTTTAGGAATAATTTGTCAACACGGAGCAGTTTTTGCTCTCTCTCTATACAGAGTGGGGATTTTAGCAATCTCAAAAACGTCATCAGCTATACAGGTGTCATTCTTTAGAGTGTTTGTGAACAGTTTATCCCACCTAATCAGATCAAAGTATTTTGCATAATTTAGCAGGCTCTTTAGTTTACTGACATCAAATGTGCCTGACATCTCAGCAAATATCTTGCAGTCAACTACACCGAGGATATCAAGCTCCTCCAGATGGTCACACCTGGCTGTCATTTGTGCACTGATTTTGTCAGGCACACTGTTGAACAATCTTTTCCTCTTATCTCTGACAGATGTGTGGCGGCGGGTGTCATTTTATAAACATCTCTGCATATCTGCATATGACATACATTCATACGCTCAGCACCCATTACATTTAACTTGCTGCAATTAGGAGCCAGCTGTGGTAAAAAGGAGCATACTTCAATTTCAAGACAACTAGTTTTACAAGAGTAGAACCATGTATTGTCAGTTATTCTATAAAGCATTTGGTGAGGCACTTACCTACCCTGACTGCATCACTGTTGCAGGGGAAAGATAAACAAAGGCAATGAGTTGCTATGCTAATAGATTTAATGAGTGTTACAGTGATAATGTGGGGCAAGACACTAAGCACCTAATCTGCACGTATGCTCCCTGTATCTGGAGCAGAGCTTCAACATGAGGCAAAACAAAATTCAAATCAAAAAATCAAAATCAAAATTACTTTATTTATCCCAGAGGGGAAATTCAGTTAGTCTGGTAACTCTGGAAGGATCTTTTGTATCTCTCCGTCCTGCAACAGAGAGAGAGGAGCCGTCCACTGCTGTTTTTTTGGTCCATAAAGGTTTTGTGTAGCAGATGATCTGGGTATTTAAAGATGGCCTGGAACATGTTGATAGGTCTTCTCTCCACCACCTCCTCCAGTGTGTCCAACCTGGCTCCAACCACAGAACCAGCTCTTTAGACCAGTCTGATCATCTCTGTGTGTGATGCTGCCTCCCCAGCAGACTGCAGCATAAAACAACACACTACCACCACAGACTGATAAAACATCTGCAGCATCTTACTACACATGTCCAGAGATCTGAGCTTCCTTAATAAAAAGAGGCGGCTATGCCCCTTTTTGTAGAGAGCATCTGTGTTTAGGGACCAGTCCAACTTATTATCCAGGTATACAACTAGATATGTAGACTAGATACTTGTATGTGAATTCCGCCATGTACAGTGTGAACAGGAGTGGAGCCAGAACAGTGCCTTGTGGAGCCCCTGTGTACAGGCTGAACAGGAATTGAGCCAGAACAGTGCCTTGTGGAGCCCCTGTGTACAGTGTGAACAGGAGTGAAGCCAGAACAGTGCCTTGTGGAACCCCTGTGTACAGTGTGAACAGGAATGGAGCCAGAACAGTGCCTTGTGGAGCCCCTGTGTACAGTGTGAACAGGAGTGGAGCCAGAACAGTGCCTTGTGGAGCCCCTGGGCTGCTCATTAATGTCCCAGAAACACAGTTCCCCAACCTGACATACTGTGGTCTTCCTGTCGGGTAATCTGTGATCCAGGACATGAAGGAAAGATCCACTCCCATCTCTGTCAGCTTGTTTTTGAGTATGGTGGGTTGGATGGTGTTGAATGCGCTTGAAAAATTTGAAAAATAATTCAGTCTTGTGTTTTGTGTGTGTGTGTGTGTGTGTGTGTGTGTGTGTATCTGTACAGTAGCGGTGTGTGTTTTATATCAAGCAGCTTCAACCACAACATAATAGTGTCAAATAGTGGGTTGTGTGCTTATTGTTCCCAACCTCCACTTTTCATCAATCATAAGGCCCCTGGAAGTTTATGTCAAACATTTATTTTGCTGTCAGGAAACTGCCTCCAATTCTTTTAGGCAGCAGAAAGCAAAGCCTGCTGGTAAATAATTGCAAATTGATTGATGCACTGGTGAATTGAAATTGCAAAAAGGCACATCATTATCCCTGTGAGAGTATGACTGACTCTTCCCAAAGCCTCACATACCACAGAGGCCTGCCAGACTGAGCTCTGCAGCGTTTTTCTCTCTAACAGACTCTTGTTTACTTCCATGAAAACAAAGATTACCTAATCTTAGATGACTGTAGACTTTAGAATCTTTTTTTTTCAAGATTTGTTTTAGTAATTTAAATGCCGTATTGATATAAAGACAGAGAGGAGAGGGGAACACCTGAAGCAAAGGGCTGTGTGCCAGACTCCAACCCTGAGTAAAGACTCAGCTGCCACTGAGCCACCAAAAGAATCTTGAGGGGAAAATTTGCCACTTTTTATGTGGATGTTCAGTCAGTAATGAATCGAATTTTGAAGTGAAATTTTGTAAATGTTGCATAAAAGAAAATGTGAATTAAGGACATCTCCATCAACCGGTTTAGAGCGAATAAACAAAGCATCTTAAACGTACTTTGGTCAGAATATGGCTGTGAAATGCTTTTCCATCTCCTATTTGGCACATTAACTATTATTTTTTAAAAGACAAAAACCACCTCAAGCAAGCATAAAAACTTTCATCCTCATATATGAATTTTGGTGTTTCCATCAAGCAAGATAGGAATTTGGCTAGTCTTGATGGTATTTATAGTCTACTATAACAAAACATTGGTTTACATTGGTTGTAGGGCTGGGCGATATATCAATGTAAAAGATATATACGTAGATATAGTTTTAAATGTGATATGGAATTAGACCATATCTCATATATCAATATAGTTTAAAAAAATATTTCTTTATATATAAATGCTGCCCTTATTAGGATTCGTCATATTTAGTTATTTTGTAATGTTCAGGGTTTTTTTCTCATAGAAATATATTTATTTCAGAAAAAAAGATTGGCCTATTTTATTTCATAGGCTATTTTTATTTAAGATATATTTGTTTTTAATGTGCACTTCATGATGCTTTGATTTTAAAATAAGGTACTCCAGTTGTTATACAGTATTTATGTTTAACCCTTAAATGGGCAAGCACATGTAAAAATTTTGGAAAAATAATTAATTGCTATTTTCTAATGTATCTAGGCTAAAATAACAAAATTTCATAATTTTTTTCAAAATATGACCTTTATTTTTCATTTTACAGTTTGTATCTCCCAGGATACATTGTCCGTTTAGGGTATAAATTTACCATTTTACATTTATTCAAATATTTCATTTATAAACTTTAAAAACATATTATAAGCAATTCATTAGCTACTCTCTGTAATGTCTTGTATACAAAGTTTCAAAAAAGTGGGGGAAAAAGTGAACACAAGTTATTAACATGTTTATAATGCTGGAAACAAATCTAGCTTTGAATAAAAAACGAGCTACTAACATTACACAAAACATCTTATTCCTGTTCTTATGCAAACACCTCCCCTGTGGAGCTCCTACACTAGAAATAGCCTATTGGCAGTGGAAGCTGTGGAAACAGTTGCGAGGTTTTTGGCCAGTGACAATGCATAGCCTCACTTTGCACTTCTGACACACGATGGAGGTCTGTCCATCCGGGCACATCCTGCATCGGCCTTTCACTGACAGGATAGGGAAGTGGTCAATCCCATCATATCTCATATCATCCACAGGCCTGGGGACTTTTGGCTGTTTGATGACTCTTGGTGGTGTGTTGTCTTCATTTCCTTTGGAGGGGCGACCCCGTTTCTGCTTTTCAGGGTAGATGAGTCCCTTGGCAACATCCAACCTAAAGTCCTTCAGACACTGATGTTTCTGACCCAGTGGGGCTGCATCACGACGATGGAGAAGCCAGGCATTATTGACAGCAATGTCGACCATCTGCCAAAATATGCCCAGGTACCATCGGTGGGACTTGGCTGGAGTGCGATACAGGGCAATCATCATATCGGCTAAATCTACTCCTCCCATGTGAGTGTTGTACTCAGATACAATCTTCGGGCACGGCACATTTATCTTCTTCTTTTCCTCTTTGGAGTATCGTCTCACTTGGCCAACAGGGATGACAGAAGCACAGGAGCTCACCAAGGTGACAGTTTTGTTGTCTGCCCATTTGACAACAGCAAGCTTCGCATCGTTGTCTACACGAAAGTCAAAGCTGCCTCTTCCTCTTCGTAGGAGGTCTCGATCTTCTTCCAATGTACAACCCATCAAGCGGTACTTTCGAATCGTACCCAAACTGCTGAGGCCCATAGACTCTTTTAGATGTGTTATCAATCTCAGGGATGTGAAAAAGTTGTCAACATAGACAATGCAGTTGGAGGGGTTTCTGATGGTGCTGCACAGCTGCAGAACAACATTTCCACCTAACCCAAACTCTTTGTCTGGAGTAGCACCATTAAATGTAGACTTCCCTGTGTAGACCATGAAGTCATACACAAAGCCAGACACACCAGCTCGCACAAAGACCTTGAAACCCCATTTCTTGGGTTTGCTGGGTAGATACTGCCGCAGACTTCCAGCTTTTTTGCCTTTGTATGGAACCATCATTTCATCAATTGAGAATTGGTTTTCACTCTCAATTTCCACACACTTCCCCCTCATGTGGTCAAGTACAGGCCTTACTTTCAGCAGGCGATCTGCACTGGTGTCAGAGCTTGTGTTGTCTTGAAAGTGGAGCATTCTAGACAAACATTTAAACCTTTTGACTGGCATGACATCTGCCACTTTGTCATATCTCGTATCTGTTGCCCAGTAGTTTTCCACTGCAGGCATTTTCACTACACCCATGATCAACTTCATTCCAATGAATGCTTTGATTTCAGAGGCATTGGTGTTGATGCTGCTTCCAATGAGCTGACATGAATACAAGTTCGTCTGGTGAGCAATGGTCTCAAAGATGTCGTCGTCAAAGAATTTGGAGAAGTATGTCAGTGGAGTGGATAGCTCATCTGGTGCAGTGAAGCAACTTGGTGTAACTGTACACTGGTGCTCAAATTTAGTTTTTCTCCACCTATTGAAAAGAAAAAAAATATATATCTGTGAAAAAATAGACACCACCTTCCCCCAATACTAACCACAAAACTATTTATAATTTTACACAAACTCCTTTGTGTCTGTGTGTGCAAATGAGAGATACTAACACACATGACCATACAACAGATCATGTTTTGTTGCAGACATATGCTGTACATACAATATCTGCACCAAAATCACTGGATCTCTTACACAACAATTCACTATACTACTCTATTCATTACCTGAACATCTTCCCTCTTTTACTGTGGTTTTCTCCCTCTTCTGCCTCGTCACTTGAGCTATCACTGAGCTGGTCACTGCTGCTACTGTCCTGATTCTGGCCCTCTGTATATAATTCATCTTCCTCATCTTCTTCACTGGTTCCCTCATCTGAATCAGATGAACCATCAGGTGGCAACACAACAGATGCCACCTCTCTCTTTCTTCCACCATAGAAAGTACTGGTAGAAATTCCCTGAAAACATATGTACACTGGTGAATTAATCAGTAATACACATTCAAGAGTAAAATAAAGTGTAATCAATATTTAACACCTTTATATTATTGATTATCTGTAGAGTATAGGGTTCCAAACATAAGTATATCTGAGAGTGATTATGCCTGTTTTTATACCCCTATCTGGACAATGTATCCCCCAAGATACAGACATTCAATGCCTGTTTATCAAAGACGTGTAAATGTCAATCATTATTTTTCAACAAGAATACACAAAATTATGCTTAAAGAACAATATTTAAAAAAAAAAATCCCCCCAAAACATAATTAACAAGAAAAATAACAACTCTTACCTCATGGCCAGTGTCTCTGTCCACGTAGGCTGCCATTTTGGAGTTTGACATAAATGTATCAATTTAGTTTTGAATGCTGCAATTCAGTCACATGACTTGGGCACTTGACCCCCCCCCCCCCCCCTAAAACTTTCTCATGATATTAAGTGCAGATACTTGATGCCCCTCCCCCCTACAGCCTGCCAAATGTCTGTATCCCTCGGGATACAGAAACCATTTAAGGGTTAAAGAAACGGTTTCAATAAAACTACTTGTGTCGTGTGATATTTGGCTTTGATTTTGACTGAACATTTGCTCTCATTTTGCAATAAAAATATCGGGATATATATCGTATTTCGATATTCAGCCTTAATATATCGGGATATGACTTTTGGTCCATATCGCCCAGCCCTAATTGTTTCATACTGTACTGAAGAGAGATGCATTGTGCCCAAGCAGCGACTTCCCTCCCTGACACAAGCTCACTTTTTAATCCAATGAAGAAACAAAATATGCTAAAAACATGTCAAGTAACTATTCTCACACCTTAACACAAAAAAACACAGTACACACTGAATTCCAATTTCTCTCATTGTAGAACACAGTTCATTCCAACTCTGAAAACTGGTTTTGTAAAAATAAATCCTTAATTCACTGGGTGAGCTTCACAAGCTGTTTTCCTCTGAACACCGCTGGCATTAATTAGCTGTCAGCTGCGCAGTCGCTTGTAAAGGGCTCTCAGGCTTCTTTGAAGGGAAACCATTAAGTTAGCGAAATACAATAACCAAAATCATCCCAGTTTACTTTGGGGATCCTGAAGAAAGTGTCCAGCACATCTCTGACCCAGTGAGGAGTAAAACTTTCATGCACAGTAAAAACAACACGCTGCCTCTCTGTGTGTCATCAGTGACAGCAGCCATCATAAACTGCCCATGCTGATCTTTTTCTCTCCAGTCCAGAATAATTCTGTTTTTGTTGGCATCGGAGGGCAATTTAAGCAAAGCTTCAGTAGTGTTTCTGACAGCCGTATGCTCCCTGCAGCAGCTGCAGCCACAGTCTTGGCTCCTCTCCGGTGTCTGTAAAAAAAATTCTCCTCCTTAGCAGGCTATGCAATCATGTTGTATGATGCAATGTTTGCCATTGGACATTTAGCTATTTTGCAATAGGCTACAAGCTAAGAGAGCAAGGAGTCAAAGTTGAAATAGCACCAGTAGCTTTTTCTAGGTCCATACTACTTCACTGTTGCGTCAATTTACATAGCTGGGATCCAGAGAACAGCACAGAACACTGACAAAAACAGGGTTTTTTACATTACATACCTAATTTAGCTAGATAGAGATATGGTTAAAAAGTGTTTAAATTGCCTTTTTCTTATCCTTTTTTAAAAAATCTGTGTTGCCGACAATGTCTATTTTTTCCCTGGTCACCAAGGCCTAAAATAACACATTTACTTCACTACAGTGAAACGAATGAATGTCCATCATATTCAATAAAAAAAAAAAAAAAAAAAAGAGGTGCTAAGGTTTATGGCCGATCATAGTGTGCTAACGTTAGCCAGCGAGCTAGATCAAGACCAACTCGGTGCCGTTGAGAGAGACGAACTAAAATGTGTATCATTCATTTATTTGATTTGTTTAACTGCAATGTAATTGATATGGGCTAGCGGGCTAACGCTATATATCACGTTATAACATGAAATTACAATTATCTTGAAATAACTTGATAATATGACAAGCATATCCAGACGTGTGCATCCCTTTTAAGTGTCCTCTGGAAACACCTCTGTTGTATTCTGGTGTAAGGATCACCAGTAGTGGCAGAGTAGAACCCAAAAGCACGACACAGAGACAGTAAATCAGCAGGAAACTCTGTTTACTTAAACGTTCAGGAAAAAAGGTCAAAATCGGGAGATCAGTCCAAACAGGCAAACAAATCCGACAAGGGACAGGCAGGAATTCAAAATCCAATAAACCGGCAGGTTCAGAACAGGTAGATCAGGCAAAAAACAGACAAGAGAACGCTGGAAGGCTTGGTGAAACACCAGACCATCTGGCAGAGAACAAGTGGAAGTGGACCAATATAAATACAGGGGAACTAATGAGGGAACGGCCTGCAGGTGAGGAGCAGGGAAACCAGGTGAAGGGAATGAACTGATTAACTGGCAGGTGGGAGTGGCAGGATCTGAAATGACTGATTGGCCGCGTTCAGACTGCCAGCCAAAATCCGATTTTTAGCCCATCCAGATTGGAACTGGATGGCTCTTTTGAAGTCTGAACAGTCACAAATCACATGAAATCCGATTTTTGCAGACCGGATCGAAACCACCTTCGGGAGGTAGTTTCAGATCGCATTTGGACAGATGTGTCTCAGTCTGAACCGATCCAAACCCTCAGATCGGTTTTGACTGTCCGTGACGTCACTCGTGCGTATCGTCGGCAACGCGGGGACGAGGTGTCCACCAGCAGCCGCGCCCGACTCATGTGTGCCCGATGGGGCGTCCATCCGCCCTGTTTCTCCCCTGGTGCGTCTGAGATGTTCTGCTCCTCTACTGATAAGGGCCGCGTTTCCCAGATTCGCTCTTAGCGCTTAAGATGCTCTTAAGCGCTAAGAGCGTCTTAGGGACACTCTTAAGAGCGCTGTGAAAGAAGGAAGTGTTTCCCAGAGTCATTCTTAGCTTAAGAAGATCTTTCACTAAGAAGGAAGTGTAAGATCGCCCTGACCCACTCTTAACAGCCTTCTTAGCGACCAAACGCTCAGTGCAGCCGCATCAGGGAAAGTTATATCGGACACAAAGGAATACTAAAACCCTGCGTAATGATGAATGTGCGCTCATAGCTGCAGAACACTGACGCAAGAAAAATAATAGCATAAGAAGAAAAATAACGATATAAAAATAAAGAATTGCCCATGTGTTCTGTAACTACATAAATAAAATAAATCATCATTACTATCACTCCTTACATTTTCACACACATTCGGCATCTGCATATGAGTTTACAGTAGCTATAAAAACATCAACAACCCTGTGGTATTTCACAGATATGAGGGAAACTGACAGGTGTAATTGAACTCAGCTGGACCGGCCTGTCCAGTCCAAGTACCGGCTTCCTCGTGACAGCTCCCACTAAGAGCTTCTTAAGAAGCTTCTTTGGTGGGATCTTAAGAAGGCAGTTAAGAACGCATCTGGGAAACACCCCTATCTTAGCGCTCCTTCTTAGCCGAACCCTTCTTAAGAGCCTTCTTAAGTCCTTAAGAACGAGCGAATCTGGGAAACGCGGCCAAGGCCAATATACTGAGGTGACCTGCCTCCATTATGTTTGTTGTTGTCCTTGTCGCCGCCGCAATTATATGACGTCTGATGCCGTGACGCCGTTACTACAGCAACCTGTCAGATCAGTCAATAATGTGGCCCAGTCTGAACAGAGCCATATCCTATTTGGACACTTGCTAAAAACAGTGTGGACAGTCAGCCCTAAAAATTGGATTTGAGTAGGAATCTGATGTGAATCAGATTCGCCTGCAGTCTGAACGCAGCCTAAGGGTTGCTGGAAACCCTGACATCTGGTCTGTTTGCAGCGCTTTTTCTTATTGTGTTGTGTCGTGGTCTTTGCAGCGTGTTTTCTAAATGCTGCGCTTGTGTTGTCATATTGATGAAGATGTTTTCTCAGTTTGCTTGTGTTTTGTATATTTGCATGAGTTTTCTTAGTTGCAGCGCTATGAGCTCTCAGGGCCACCATAGAAAATGGTTAAAACCGCTCAATAATATAACATCAATACACCGAAACCTTGAGGAACCTAGAAAAAACCATGCTGCAATCTTAGTCATTTTGAGTTCTGTTTCATGAGGCTGTGATTATCCCAGAGATCACTGCAGCTAATTTTATACAGTGAGCTCAAGTTTTTAAAAAATTCTCTCACTGAAACGAAGTTACTACTATGGGGAAAACATGATCAAACATGAATAAATCGGGCTCATCGAATCCACAAGAGTCTCAGCTTTCCAGTCAAATCCAGTTAATGCAATTCCAAGAGTGTTTAGGGACCCCAGTATGCAGAAATATATCTAAATACATTAGGCGATAGGCATTATTTCACCACCTACCGACAAGATATCATGGCACGGTTGCTACTAATGGATTCCTTAGATCTAGTTTCATATGATGTCAGTATCTCTTCTGTAACCTTAAATATGAGTCCACTTAAAAAAAAAGAGAGTATAAAATCAGTCCAGCGGAACACCAAGGGGTTAGACTACATTTATAATTGCCCACTAAAATAAATACTGTTGACTTTGCCTAATTATTTCATCTTTCAGAGCCGATACTTTGAATACAGTAATGGCTGGTTTTGCAGATGAAAGACTGGAAGGAAAGCTCTAAAAATAAAAGTAAGTAATGAGTTAAAGCAGAATGTCGTTTAAAACAGATAAACTTCAAAGGAAAATCTTTTGATATCCAGAGCTGTTTATGCCCACATCTCTTTTCTCTCTTGTTTCTCATGTGCTTCCTCCTTTCTCAGCTCTTGTCCACAGGCCTCTCTTTCTGAGAAAATGATCTCCGGCTTTACACAGTTTCTCCCCTGAGGAATTTGATAGATCTTTTAAATCCTCGGCTCTTTCATAACCCTCATGCTCTTATGTCCCTCACCTGCTGGATGCTTTATTCTCCCTTGCCTTTCCTTTTCCTTTACCTTTGGCTTGTACAGACACAATGCTCTTTTATTCCACACAAATGACATTTTGACATTTTTCAAAGCTGTTTTTTAAGTTGAAAAGCACCTAATGGATCCAGAAAGTGACTTACTCACACAGACACAGATTTATTCATTTACAGTACTTACTAAATAACTTTAAGTAGTTGGGCTGCAACTATTGATTTTTTTTCACAACTCAAATAACTTAATAACTAACCATTTTCAAATAATGTGTGATTATCCGTATGAAGTGGCTGTTGATGTAATTCAGAGCATATCGATTGCCATGTCAACAAAGAACAGAGAAGCTTGCAGTATGACTTCATTCTCTGGTCAAAACATCAATACTCCCAACAAGATCTCCAACCTAAACTGAAGAATAGACCGTTTGTCAATATCACCAATAACGACACATGTGGGAATTTGTAAAAAAGCAGCTTGCGGCACGGTGGAGGGTCCTAAAAATAGCACACACGTCATTATATATACACACATACGGTTCAGGGTTGTAAAAAGGCTGCAGTTTATGTGAATTTAGGATACAAAACAACTGACCTAGGTTTAAGGTATGGCTGGGCGATATGGACCAAAAGTTATATCCCGATATATTTAGGCTGAATATCGATATACGATATATATCCTGATATTTTATCGCAAAATGAGAGCAAATGTTCAGTCAAAGTCAAAGCCAAATATACCATGTCACAAGTAGTTTTATTGAAACCGTTGGTAACACTTTACAATAACCATCATTTATATATGGTAAACAGATAGTTTGTTAATGTTTAATCATCATTTATAAACTGTATATAGGCCATTTAGAATTGTAAATACATAACTTATTAATGTTTAACTAACTAAATCATAAATAAATGACAAATAGATGGAATATTAATGTAAGTTTATAGTTACTTTACCATTAACAAACAATTAAATTATAATTATTAGTTCATTAATAGTTTTAGTTGCACTCATTTTAACATTTTTAACACCATATTAAGTATATTAATGCTTTTTGAAATGATTCATATAACTTTAAGAAATTGGTTGAATTTTTTTAAAGATTAAATATGTATAGCACTTTGTTAATGTTAATAATTGGTTTATAAACCATCTATAAACATTATTTAGTTGGTTATTGTAAAGTGTTACCAAACCGTTTATTTAGGTGAACATAAATACTGTATAACAACAGGAGTAACTTTAAAAAAAATCAAAGCTCCATAAAGTGCACATTTAAAAAAAAATATATCTTAAATAAAAATAGCCTATGAAATAAAATAGGCAAATCTTTTTCTGAAATAAATACTGTATATTTATATGAGAAAAGTCCAATGAACATTACAAAAGAACTAAATATGAAACCCTTATAAGGGGCAGCATTTATATATAAATAAAACAAAATTAACTACTTCAATATATAAAACAATACGTCACCTCTGGAGTCTAGTAAATCACTCTGGGGCCTTTTTGTAATGAAGACATGCTGAGTGAGTGGACATTTGAGAGGACGTGGCCTGAGACTTTTCCCAGCGGACACTCTTCCCCCTAGAGCAGTAGTTCTCAACCTTTTTGAGTTGCGACCTCCAATTTAACATGCATGTTGTCCGCGACCCCCGCTCACTGAACACAATCTCACACGCACAGTTCAGATCACCCAAAAAAGAAACAAAATGACCAAATAAAGTAAACAAAATGAGCAAAAAAGACACAAAATTTGCAAAAAGACACAAAATTAGCAAAAAGACACAAAATGACCAAAAAAGGACACAAAATGACAAAAAAAAGACACAAAATGACAAAAAAAGACACAAAATGACCAAAAAAAGACACAAAATGACCAAAAAAGACACAAAATGACAAAGAAAAAGGAAACAAAATGACCAAAAAAGACACAAGTTGACCACAAAATGACCTTAAAAAGACACAAAATGACCAAAAAAAGACATTAAGTGACCAAAAAGACTAAAACACATTAACACATGAACACTTTAACACAGTGGAGACAGGGCTGACTTCCAAAATGATTTGGCGACCCCCAGAAATCATCTCGCGACCCCAATTGGGGTCCCGACCCCAAGATTGAGAATAGCTGCCCTAAAGGAAACACCACTATTTTGGGATGTGTGTACATTTTGATATTCATTTATTACAACAAGAGAGCCTTATTTACGTTTATAGTAAGTGTTGCCCTTGAGTGGCAGTAGTATTTACGAAAGACAAAGTGGACATAAGTCCTGAATACTTAATGAATGCACTGTATATAGATTTTCCACACTGAGCACACACTTTCAATGAGAAACTCTCCATGCATGTGAGCATGCGCAGGTTCTTCTGTTTTTGTGTGCACATGAGGTTTCCAGGGATTCTGCTGCACGCACATGCTGAGATGGTTGTTGTTCCCCTGTAGAGCTGAGCAGCAGGCCTCAGCTTCTTCTGTGCCACTGTGCCATCTGGCAGCTTCACATGGTTTGGCAACTTCACACCAGGGTCCTGCTCTTTCATCCAGCGGAACCAAGTCAAATGAGCCAACAGAAAGAAATGGCTCCTCACTGAACCACTGGAAAATACATCTTCTCCTTAAATAGGATTCTGCTAAGAATTGCAGGATTTTCATGCTGATTATTGATTTGTTCGGGGATTGCTGAAAGGGCAATTTCATATATGGCCACATGAATATACAGCCATGGAAAAAAATATTAGACAGCCCTTCTTTTCTTCAATTTCTTGTTCATTTTAATGCCCGGTACAACTAAAGGTACATTTGTTTGGACAAATATAATGATAACAGCAAAAATAGTTCATAAGAGTTTAATTTAAGAGCTGGGCATTTCCTATGATTTTCTTGATAATGATTTTGGTTATTATCAAGAAAATCATGGAAAATGTCTAGATATCAGCTCTTAGATTAAACTCTTATGAGGTTATCTTGTTGTTATCATTATATTTGTCCAAACAAATGTACCTTTAGTTGTACCAGGCATTAAAATGAACCAGAAATTGAAGAAAAAATCTGTTGTGTAAAGTAATCTAAAAAGTCCTTGTTCAATAGAAGTACTGGGTTAAGTCACAAATTGCGCCATGTGTTTGAATTAACTGAAAGCCAGAGTTCCATAAAGTCTGGTGAGTGATCTGATATGATGATGCTGCAGTGGATGCACCTTTTCGTATAGTAGAAGAAGAAAAAAGATTCTTGAATATATCAGATGCAGTACAAAGAAAGAAATAGTCCTGTCTTTTTTGTTTTTTTACATCTCTATGGGCTCACCACACCACTGGGAAGACAGAAAGCCTTTATAATTTGAGCAGGGGGTCAGTTGGGATTTCAGAGGGCTGAGAGAGGGCTGCATATTGGTATTAAATCATTCTCCCAGTATCAGGTGGTGTGTGCCAAATTCCCATTTTATTGTCATGTTAAATAAAGGCATTTACATTCTGCATGAACCCTACAGTCTGCCTTGGATTGTTTTTAAAGGAGACTTGCATTTTATATTTTTGAGATCACATTCCACCCATGCAATGAGCTCTTCACAAGATGGAATATGCAAATTAAATATATACTTCCTACACTTGTGTGATGTGAAAACACCTTATATATATGGATATATGATATGTTGTTCTGCTTCTCTCCTGATGACGGCTCGGCTTGTTAGCCACTTGTCAATCAAAGGTAGCCCCGCCCCAAATCATACGATTATTTATCTTCTATTTTCTTCTAAATGGGGCCATTATTTACACTATTAACATCAAATTTTCAAAAGATTTTTTACTAGTGATTGAGACCATAGCGTTGTCCTGAAAAAAAATTCTGATGTAATAAATCAAGTGAGAAGTTTTATCATTTTGCATTGAAATTAATGGACAGAAATCTTTCTGCAGCCCCACTTAGCGCCCCCTGCTGGAATTTTTGGTAGAATGCATGCTTCCTGGTTTGCCTCCCTGCTCAGGTTGCCGCCTGGGCTGAAGCCATAAAAACCTTATGAAATTATGATATAGCTCAACAGCTAACATTCAGAATCAACAGGACATGTTTAACGTGTGTCTGGGGGTGACTCTAGTAATATCAATGTGTGTGTGTGTGTGTGTGTGTGAGTGTGTGTGTGTGTGTGTGTGTGTGTGTGTGTGTGTGTAAGTACTGGTGAAACTGGTGTTGTGGCATAGGCCTGTATCTCAGTAGTCATTACAACTTCATGAGAGCAATGACCATTCAAAGACTCCAAAGTATTTCACAGGGAAGAAAAATGTCTTCAATGTTTTCAAAAAGGCATTTCAAGTGACATCAATTATCTGGCCAGCAAGAACAAGAGCATTTCCTACCATACAGATATAATTACTAGCATTTGCGATCTTCCTGCTAATGAAACTGACCCGTTGCATCAGCCTGTACCAGGAAACATTAAAAATTGTGCATGACAGCAATGTCAGTTCAAATGTGTCAGACTAATTGATAGTCAAAGAAAAAAATGTGTTCAATGGGTTCAAAAAGTTGAAAATGAATAAGAGCTCTGCTTTCGCTGTTATTGTCATCTATTTCAGATGTTGTCAATTAGCTGAAGAGAGAAAGCAGCAACAACAGCAAGTCACAAGATAACTCAATGTCCCTGTCAGACACATAAACCACAGAAGTCTGTGTTGTCAGCCATGCTTCATCCCCCCATCAGCCACAGAGATCTCAAAGTAGAACATGTGTCCTTCTACTTTAGGAGTTATGAGCCTGTAGAAAGTCCCTCTATGAAGTTTCTGCTGGATATGTGAAACTTCTTTGCAAGCTGTCTCGAGTGGTAATCCTAAACTTGACTGGGTCCCACATCCCATATCCAACCTGGTCTCACAGGAATCCGTGAAATAGCCACAGATTTGCTTAACTCAAAATCCGTGGAATAGCCACGGAATCACTCAAATTTCCGTGAAACTGACACGGATTTCGCTACAATGCAAGTTAATGACAGTCATATCCCGTGGCTATTCCAAAGTGAGTATGTACATTCACTGAGTGAATATTTAGAAAATAAAACATATATTTCTCGCTAGAAATGTGATCAAAATCCATTTTTATGCAGAAACTAAGTCAAAATATAGATTTTTTCACTAAAAATGAGAGAACTGTCCGCCATGTTTTTTGTTCTGACCACCGAAACTTGAAAGTCACGTGAAAGTCAGTTTCACAGAAATTTGAGTGATTCCGTGGCTATTCCACGGATTTTGAGTTAAGCGAATCTGTGGCTATTTCACGGATTCCTGTGAGACCAGGTTCCCAGGTACCAGGTTCTGACCCCTCTCACTGCTGCAGTCTCACTTGCTTTCACAGAGTTGCATCTTTTCTTGATTCTAGTGATACTTGACAAGTTGTTGGTTGCTGTCCTCCATCTGGGATTTGTTGCAGAGCAGGGGTCAGCAACCTTTTTGAAATCGAGAGCTACTTCAAGGGTACTGAGAAATACGAAGGGCTACTTGTTTGATGCAAACTTTTCGTCCTTGAAAACAGTGTTTGCAATTGTCATCATTGCTTTTTTCTAAATCTCCCCGTCAGAAAAGGCTTTGTTGCTCTTTTTCAAAAAGTTTGCAGCTCTAAATGAAGCTTCAGTTGCTTTTTGGGAGCTTTCTCATCGGCCTTGTGAAAAAAGACTGTTGTTTTCCCAAAGCTGCCTTTAACTCACATGCTTTTTCTGCCCGTAGTGTGCTGCCAGGTGGGTAGTTAGCATGGAAGCTTTGTGTTTCTCCACATTGTGCCGCTTTGCCGTAGCTACAGTTGCCCTGCAAATGAGACATACAGTCTTTTCTTTAACTGTTGTAAAAAAGAAGTCTGTGCTGTCAGCCACAGAGATCTGGAAGTAGAACGGTGTGTCCTTCTACTTTGGGAGTTATGAGCCTGTAGAAAGTCCCTTTATGAAGGTCTCAGTTTGTGCTGGATATGTGAAACTTCTCTGCAAGCTGTCTCGAGTGGTAATCCTAAACTTGACTGTGTACCACATCCCATATCTGACCCCTCTTACTGCTGCAGCCTCACTTGCTTTCATAGAGTTGCATCTTTTCTTGATTCTAGTGATACTTGACAAGTTGTTGGTTGCTGACCTCCATCTGGGATTTGTTGCAGAGCAGGGGTCAGCAACCTTTTTGAAACCGAGAGCTACTTCAAGGATACTGAGAAATACGATGGGCGACGTGTTTGATACAAACTTCTCGTCCTTGGAAACTGTTGTTTTTTTTTTGCTTTTGCAAAAAGTTTGCAGCTCTAAATGAAGCTTCAGTTGCTTTTTGTGAGCATTCTCACCGGCCTTGCGAAAAAAGACTTGTTTGCCCAAAGCTGCCTTTAACTCACATGCTTTCTGCACTGCCAGGTGGGTAGTTAGCATGGAAGCTTTGTGTCTCTCCACATTGTGCCGCTTTGCCGTCACTAATGAGACAATGAGACACACTTTTCTTTAACTGCTGTATAAAAAAACTCTTCACTTTTCTGACATGTTTTTGCATCATAGCTGCTAGCTCATCTCAGAGTCTCAGCAGATAGAGGTTTGTCTTGCACACGATATTGAACTTTGACCCTAGACAAGGTCTAGGACAAAAATGTTTTTGCAGCATAACTTAGCGCCCCCTGCTGGAATTTTTGGTAGAATGCAGGTTAAAGCACTTCCTGGTTTGCCTCCCTGCTCAGACCTGGAGATTGCTGCCCACTCTTGTACCTGTGACCACATCACTCCTGTCCTCCAAAGAGCTCCTCCACCGGCACACCCCATCCCCCTTTCCGGTCTGTCACCCCACCCCCCACCCCATCTGGAACTCACTCCCAAAACCATCCACGACTCCCCCTTACTGTCCATCTTCTAAAAACCCTTAAACTCACCTCTTCAAATCCGCCTACAACCACTTACTTTTCAAAAAAAAAAAAAATGTATTCATTTATTCCCTGTTAAGCGTCTTTGCGCATTTAGAAAAGTATTATATAAATGCAATGTATTATTATTATTATTATTATTACTCAGCTGGGCCACCTGTTCCAGTTAAATGTGGTGTCAGAGTGGTTATTATACTTCATGGCTAGCAGCCCTTTTCCAGGGTATTAGCGCTGATGTTTGCATGGTCAGTAGCCGCTTTAATCTGCCCTCCCAGGATATGGACATGTTTACATATCTTGGTGTTCTGTCTCGCTTTCGAATCAATTTTTCGCCAGCAGTTCAGCTTTTAAATACACAGCTGCCTAAATGACCTGGATCCGCTGGCTCCACACCTTCCAATTTAAAATAACTCCATGACAACTTACCAAAAAAAAGTTCTCATTAGATAAAGTTTCACACTCAGTTTAAAAAAAATAATAAAATCTGGGTAATGTGTGAGAAACTAGGACACATTGACAAACAGGGCTGCCAAGTTATCAATTTAGTTTGGAGTGAGATTCAATATCAGTGAAGCATTTTATGAGTGGGGCTTTTGTGACACAGAAGGGGTCATCACTCCTCCCACCAGCAGTTATGTTTAAAAAGTTCAGCAGTAAAAATCAGGCAATAAGCATGCACAATGATGTGTTGATCAGCATGTTTGCCAACCTCCAGACATCATAGACTTAATTAAGCTTTCATAGAGGACTGGGGGTTTGTGGGCAGTGGATCTTTAGGGGGAGATAGCAGGTCAACAGCAGATGTCACATAGACGTGGTGTACATCATCTGAAAGCTGGAACCCGAACAATTCTGGTGTTAAATCACTAATAAAATGACTTTATTAATCAATTAAGTGAACGTATTAGGTGTATAAGACCTTTGCTTTACACTGTTGACTCTCTCAGCAGGTATCTGTGATGTTGCATATTGCCGAGCCACACACTGCAAAAAAGCCAACTTATATTTTTTGGCCTAAAACAGTGATTTAAGTTGGTAAAACTTGGAAATATAAATGACTGACATTTAGGGCAATAATGTAAGTTAGCGGGGGGCACGGTAGCGCTCTCGCCTCACAGCTAGAAGGTCCTGGGTTTGATTCCTGCCAGGACGCTGTGGGCATTGGAGGCGTGTCCCCAGCTCCATGTCTCCGGTGTCCGTAGAGCTGGTCGGTGTCGGCAAAAGGGCCTTTCTGTGTGGAGTTTGCATGTTCTCCCCGTGTCCCCTGAGGATCCCCTTATAGGGACCTCTCACAAAAACATGCATTGATCCTGGTCGCTATAGAGCCTCCCTCTGGTCGGTCGGGGCGCCTGACGGGGGGGAGAGGAACCGGTGGGAATAACGTGATCCTCCCACGCGCTACGTCTCACCGGGGAATCTCCCCCTGTCAGGTGTCAAGAAGCGGTCCGCAACTCCACATGTATCGGAGGAAGCATGTGCTCAGTTCAGGGCCCTCCCCAGACCGACAGAGACGAGGTAGCGCCCAGGATCAAGATAGATAGGACAAACTGGGTGATAAAAATGGGTTACAAAAATCGTGGGATAAAAATATTTAAAATAAAACAAAATAATGTAAGTTAGCACAACAAAGCAAGCCAGTTGGTGAGTTATTGTTACTTATATCTTTAAGTTGGGGTTCACAACAAGGGACAATAGTTCTGCTAACTCTTATTTCTTTGCTGTGAAATGTGGGAAAGCGGTGAAATTTGGTCATTAGGGAAAGCTAGCGGCTAACTGATGCTAGCGCCACTGCTTGTTACAGCTACAAGAGTAGCCATTAGCGTATCAATGCTAACTCAAAATGAGGTCACAACATTAGCTGACATTTCATAGCAGCGTTACAATCATGCCAATTCAGCACATTGCAGAAGTAAGGATTAAAAGTTATTACAATGTAAAATTATAAGTTCGTACAGTTGAGTTGACAAAAATCTGAATTCAGAGTTGAGCAAACTCAAAAACAAAACTTAAAATATTTAGTTTAATTGTCCAACTTAAAATTTTGCCTTGAAATTTTGAGTTCACCCAACTTTTCTCTTTTTGCAGTGCAGTTATGTCGCCTACAGCAGATCCTTTGTTAATTATCGTGCAACCAGCATTAGACTGTTTTAAAATACATACATACAGGCACATCTCAAAAAATTAGAATATCATGAAAAGGTTCAATATTTTTTTGTCATTTATTTCAGAAAGTGAAACTCTTGTGAAAGTGAAATATATTATTTAGATTCACTACACAATGCAGTAATTCATGCAAAAGGAGCCCAACCAAGTATTGAGAAATGAAGATACTTTTCACAAGCCTGACATTTGTGTTTAAAATATATAGTCAGGCGGCTTAGCCAAGTAAAGGGGACACACCGGACAAAAGCACCAACATTTTTTCCACATACTCTCTATCACCATAGGTTTCAATTTTTGGTAGGAGCCACTTCATCAAGATTGCGGATCGGAGATGGCTGCCATATAAAGTCTATGAGAAACAATAAATCTTCCAAGCCACTTAGAAGGTCAATCTTGGTGTCAAAATATACATTTTCTGGGTCCAGGAATCATTTAAAGCTATTGAGAATATCACTAGATGACTCACTGTAAATAATGTGTTGATCAAGATCTGACATGAGATGAAAGCGTTCCCTTGATTTTTTGGAGCAGTGTGTACATGGCAGCTAATCCACACTCTCCCGTGAACATAGATTCCAAACATTTTCAACTCCCTGCTGCAGCACTTGAAGACCTACCAGTCTGGGTGAAAATGAACATATCTATTTGATCAAATAATCATCTAGTGATATTCTCAATAGCTTTAAATGATTTCTTGACCCAGAAAATGTAGATTTTGACACCAAGATTGACCTTCTAAGTGGCTTGGAAGATGTAGCATTTCTCATAGACTTTATATGGCTGCCATCTCCGATCCGCAATCTTGATGAAGTGGCTCCTACTAAAAATTGAAACCTATGGTGATAGAGAGCATGACAAAATGTTGGTGCTAAGCCGCCTGACTACTAGGGATGCAGTCCATAACGATGTTGTGCCATGATTTTTTTATTGGAGCAACATTCTATGGTATTATAATTTTTTGAGATGTACCTGTATGTCACCTACAGCAGATCCATAGTAAATTATCGTGCAACCAGCATCAGACTGTTGTAAAATACATACATACATATATGTATGACTTGGAGCTCAGTAGCGTCTACATCTCTTCAATTTCACACTGCAAATGACATATCTGATATTAGGGTTGTCACAATACTCAAATTCTCAACTCGATACCGATACTCAGGAAAATATTCGATACTCGATACCATTTTCAATACCACAAGGATAAAAACAAAGACCCCAAAATTTAAAATACTTTTATTCACAAGAAAAATGAAACATGTAAAAATGAACACAACCACAGGTTAAATATTTATAATAAAAAACAGTTGTGCAAAAAGAAACTGCAACTATGATAACAAGCTTCAGATACTCGATACTTTTGAAAATGAGTATTGTATCCGGAAACAACGTTTTAGTATCAATACTTTTTTGAGTATCGATACTTTTGACAACCCTATCTGATATATGATCATAGGTCATATGAACATATTAAATATTGCACTGTTGTTTACACACCTTATGCATGACCATATGTGCATATCAAATAACAAAATATATGTTGAATCTGAATCTGAATCTGATATATGGTCAAATATGAACATATGCACAACTATATTCCTTGTAGGTGTTGCTTGGCCACCTCTTTTCTCTCTCTGTCTCGTTCTAAATATGGACGGTAAATATGTTGTTTCTTTATTTGAATCTGGCAGAGAGGATAAGAAATAAAGGAGGAGGCAGGAGGGAGCTTCTGGGCAGCAGAAGAAATATCCATTTGTGTTTTTGTATAATGCTTGTTGGCTGGAAGAAATCCTAATCCACACTAAGTAAATGTGTGTGAGTGTACACGCTGAATATTTACAGTAGTGTAAAAAGAGCAGACTAATGAAACTAAATGAATTAAAATGGAGCATGCACAACAGCATCAGTGCTCCGGGACATAGATATGCCAAGTGCATTAAACTCTGTTGGAGGGATGAGCCAATAAGACCTGTGTGGACGACTGCATTCATTATGTTTCTCTTCCTATTTATTCAAGTTTTCAGCCAAGCTGGCAGTATATGGAGTTAGATTTGTGCCAAAATGTTCAAACAACACTTCAAATTCACTCACTTCACTCAGACACAGTTATCCTTAAAGGATGTGTTCTATAAGTGGACCACATAGAACATATTTCTGATGTTTAAAAAAAAAAAAAAAAAACCCCTAAATGTCAAAGATCTGTGATGTGACATAAACGTTACAATGGGCGTTTATGGTATTTATGTTTATGATATTTCTTATTTTAAAATAGAAAAAAACTAGACACATTTTCTGCTTACAGAGACACAAATTTGCCTTTTTATTTTGCATCTCCATAACATTTATCAAAATTGTGACTTTAATTTGTTCAGGAAATATGGTCAGAACAAGTTAAATGCAACAGAGGACACAACTATTAATGGATTAGAATTGTTAAATGGGTTTAAACTTAGCCTAGTAACAAAAAATAAGCTTTTTAAAATTAGCTACTTTTACACATTTCTGTTTCCAGTCACACAGTTTACGTCTCTTAGGGATTTAATGAGTTAAGGTGAAGCATAAAGCTGAATATGGGAGACTGTAAATTTAAAGTGCTTGATACACGGGTGTCACCGTGAGTTCTTATGGGTTAATCAAAATATCAAATACAAAATTTTAACCAAAAAAATAAAGTCAATGACAAAATTTAAAAGTTGCAATCAAATTATTTGTGTAATTGCAAAAGAAATCTGTCTTTAAGTGTTTGAATAACTGTTTTTTTGTTTGGTTTTGGTTTTGGTTTTGCTATCCTGTCTTCTTTCTGTGCGGTTGTGGCACAAATTACACGTGCGGGCGAGTTTCTCTGGGTGCATTCCTATTGGCTTAAGCACTTTTATGAGTTGGATCTCCAAATTACCGCTCCCTTCACCACCAGAAATTCTCCACAGTCTGAAACAAGCAGAGAGCAGTTTGTTTTAACTACCGGGGCTGTGGCTCAGCTCAGCTGTCAGTCAAAACGCATTAGCCAATAGGAATGCGCTATATAAGGCTGACATCGCAAACACAAAGGCAGAATTGCAAAGGCAAAACCAGCAGCAAACAAAAAAAACAACACTTATTCAAAGACTTAAAGACAGATTACTTTTGCAATCACACAAAAAAAATTGAATTTTGTCTATGACTTTATTTTTTTATATTTTTTTTGTTTTTGTTTAAATTTTGTGTTTGATATTTTGATTTATATTTTTTGTTTGAATTTGAAATAGTGTTGTTTGAACATTTTGGCACAAATTTAACTCCATAGCAGTATGGCAACAGCTGATCCAGACAAACAGCTCATCTCTATTGGATAGAATGACATATTCATTGAAGGGACTAACCCTACTAACTTTTAACATCATCATCAGGTCAAATTTAAATTTTAAACCATTTACTTCATCATCAAATACCCCCCCAACAAAATAATGACTGAGATTTCTTTCATAACTGCTGATTTAACCCTCTATGGTACAGTGTTGACCTCGGGCAACATACCCATTTTTGGACTGTCAAATTTCTACAATGCATGTTTTTAAGTGATGTGATACTTTAAAAAAGAGGGAAGAGTCTAGGGAACCAATAGCAATGCTTTAATTTCTCACAAGACCTCCAGGAGGCCAAATTGAAAAACTTTTTTGCAGACTTTTCCAAAGTAAACAGCTTTACCATTTTGCACCACAAAAAGCTCTCAAAACGTAATTTTCCATCTGGAAAAAAAATATATTCCTACTAATAGGTGAGTAAACCTTCATTTTTGATAGTTTCATGCAATTTATGTTGTAATTAAATAATGGAAACTCGTGAAAATGCAACTGTTGCCCTGAGGCAATAACGTACCATTATGGAAAATTGCTGTGTTGCCTCGAGGAAACAATGAACCATTATGGAATCAGCATGGCAGCATGAGATATTGGTAGTGTGTGGGTATAAATATAATGTTCAAAAGCATACCATTTATCATAATTTTGTTTTGATCTTTACAATTTAAAAATAGATATATTCGATGTTGGCTGCAGTAAAGTAAAGTTCAGGCTTTTACTATACTCTGTAGCAAGGTTATTATAGTTAATGAAAACTAACTAAATAACGAAAACTAGAGTTGAAAAAACATTTTCGTTAACTGAAATAAAAACAAAAACGAGAGTTTAAAAAAAACAAAACATAACTTACTGAAACTGTATTGTGTGGTTACAAAACTAACTAAAATTATAGTGAAAATGTCCTTAGTTTTCGTCTGTTTTTGTAAACCTTTTTGGTTCATATGAAATCTATTTCATCTATCTGGTTTTATGACTTAATAAACTTATTGGGGCTGAGGTGGATCAGACAAAGGAAATAAAGGAAACATTTATGGTAACTTTTTTTGAATCTCGTACCCAACAAATGCCCCATTACAAAAAACTAAAACTAACACTAAACTAATAAAAACTAAACTAAAACTGAGCATTTTCCAAAAAAATTAAAACTAATTAAAACAAGCAAACTCACTCTTAAAACAAATTTAAACTAACTGAATTTGAAAACAAAAATTCACAACGAAATTAAAACTAAAACTAATGAAAAATCCAAAACTATTATAACCTTGCTCTGTAGGCTATAGTCTACTATTATAGTGAAGTTTTCATGCCTTAATTGCTTATAATTTCCACACATGGCACCAGGCAACAAACCCCAAACCCCCTTAGTCTATTTTAAGACAAAAAACCCACTCCAAACATTTTTTTTCCTAACTGGCATCATAATGCCTACCATAGAGGGTTAAAATAAATGATTCAAAAGGACCACACCTTCAGACATTATATAAGAAATGTTACATCCGATCACTGTTGGTTTTAAGGTGTCATCACATTATAAAATGGTGCATGGTGCACAATGTGCATGCACTTTGAAACAGATCCAAATTCGGACTGCTGAAAGCTTTCATAAAATAAGTAGTAATAATGGTAAGTGCACAAAGGCATTAAAAACTCCACAGACAGAGCCGGTCTGGCCCTAATATGTCCTGTGCCCATGCAGAGGTTGATGTAATATCCTGTTCCTGTTATTTATAGCTGCCATGAGGGAGTTGATTGCTCTCTCTGTCTCTTTCACACACACACACACACACACACACACACACACACACACACACACACACACAAACACACTGTCTTCTTCTCTTTCCATCTTTCTCTTTTTGCTCCGGGAACTTCTGAGACTGAGAATTTGTTTATTTTTTTAGAGCTAAATCTCATCTGACTCCTGCATCTTGCTCTGGGCACGCTTTCACCTTGAATTGTAATCTCACTATGGAGTGAGGTTCTTGCCTGGATACACCTTCATAATAATCCCTCACAGCATCTGTTAAAAATGTGGATTTCTGTCTGTACTTTGGAATCAAAGGTAGTTTTCTGTGACCCCAGCAAAGGGTCTTCCATCATAACATTTCATTATTTCTTCTACCCACTGGTTTTAATATGCAACTTTTCACTTTACCAGGAGGATTTTATTAGTTATTTAGCCTACAGGCGCCCAAAATGAGACTAAATGACAAAATAAAGCAGGTCACTGCAGAGGTAGAAAGTGAAGTAATATATAATAACTAATAATAATTGATCTGATTTATATAGCGATTTTAAATATATTCAAAGTCGCTTAGATTCTCAAAGTTTGCAGGAAAAAAAAAAGTCCTCAACAGCATGTTACAGATTCTCAACTCGTCTTCATATTTTGGACGAGCAGCATGCCACAACAGTGTAGTAAGCTGACTGAAGTTTTATCACTTAATGATATTTATCAGACGTCACATTGTCCATCCATCCATCTATCCGTTTCCCTCCGGCCGGGTCGCGGGGGCAGCAGGCTAAGCAGGGTATTCAAGACGTCCCTCTCCCCAGCCGCAACATCCAGCTCCTCCTGGGGGACCCTGAGGCGTTCCCAGGCCAGGAGAGAGATATAATCCCTCCACCGTGTTCTGGGTCTTCCCTGGGAGGATCCTTACCAGATGCCCAAACCACCTCAGCTGACTCCTTTCGACACGAAGGAGCAGTGGCTCTACTCCGAGCTCCCTCCGGATGTCTGAGCTCCTCCCCCTATCTGTAAGGCTGAGCCAAGCCACCCTACGGAGGAAGCTCATTTCAGCAGCTTGTATCCGCGATCTCGTTCTTTGGGTCACTACCCAAAGCTCATGACCATAGGTGAGGGTTGGAACATAGATGGAGCGGTAAATCGAGAGCTTTGCCTTCCGGCTCAGCTCCTTCTTCACCACGACGGTCCGGTACAACGCCTGCATCACTGCTGACGCCGCACCAAACCGCCTGTCCATCTCACGCTCCGTTCTACCCTCACTGCTGAACAAGACCCCCAGATACTGGAACTCCCTCACTTGAGGCAGTACCTCTCTCCACCCAGAGGGGGCAGTCCACCGTTTTCCAGCAGAGAACCATGGCCTCAGACTTGGAGGTGCTGACTCTCATCCCAACCGATTCGCACTCGGCTACAAACCGAACCAATGAGAGCTGGAGGTCCCGGTCTGATGAAGCCGAAAGAACCACATCATCTGCAAAAAGTAGAGATGCAATTCTAAGGTCACCAAACCGGATCCCTTCCTCCCCCCGGCTGTGCCTTGAGATCCTGTCCATGAAGACCACCAACAGAATCGGAGACAAGGGGCAACCCTGGCGGAGGCCGACACCCACCGGGTCACATTGTTCAAAAGCTTTATACAAGCAACTTTTTATATACGCAGTACTCTCTGAAACTGGAAACTGACACATATGTGTAAAATAATTTTGTAATATAAACCTAGAATTGTAACCACTATTCCTGAAAAGACAATAAATAAACAAAGAACCTTTCCAAAGCCTAATAAAGAAGATGAGAGAATTCAACTTGACACAACATGTACACATGGTCGTGTTGTAACATTTCAGCACCATGGCCAGAGCTCTTCTACAAAGCCTGGAGCAGACACTAACACAGCAAACAGTTTTCTTTCTGCTAAGGGAATAATAAGTAGATGACAAATGCTGAGATCCCAGAATCCCCCAGGGAGCGTTCCCCTTGCTTGTCAACAGTAATCAGACTTGAAGGCACCAGTGTGGTTAAGTGCCCGTACCCTCTCGCTGATTGTGTGACTCCAGAAGCAGTTATATCACAAACCAACAACAACATTTAATGAGTCATTTCCTCCAGTAAAATGAGCCACGTGAGGTCTTTTAAAGCTCTGTTTAACTCCGACCCTGAACTCTGAGATCCAGAACAACTGATCACAGTTAGTTCAACTGGCTCAGAGGAGGCTGAACCCACATCTCTGATACGACTACCATTTCAATCCAGAGATATTAATGCATGCATGCATAAAGAGCCTTAAATTGAACTTATCTGTCCACGCAGCAAGATCATTTCTCTCAGATTTAGTGTTTTTATCTTGTTTTTGGACACACCTTTTTTGCAGTGCAGCTCTGTAAGGAGACAGAGAGAACAGGTCAGGTTCACAGAAACAGTTACCAAAGCTACCAAGAGTTTAACTACCTTTCTTTCTGAAACTGAAAAAAAGAGTTTGCCTCATTCCAGGGTAAACTAACTCAGAGTTTTGTGGAATACACCCCCGGGCCTTGGCCTACTTTTCTTTGGCCTACTTACACCTAATGGGCCTACTGTCCAGGTTCATGTATGGTCTGATCATTCAGTTATTCTATTCAATCGCAAATCGTTTTTTCAAGTTCAGCATGCTTTTAAGATGAAACTTTCCGTGGGGAGCATGCAGATACAAAGGAACATGAACAGATCTTGGATTGAAAAGTATGGTACATTTTAAGGAATCTGAAAAAAAAATGCTGGAAAAGTTAATGAGGTCATAACTACACAGTAAAAAAACAAAAAACTTTTTCTAATATTACGGTAAAATGATATTAGCACTTTTGATTTCACATTTACATACCGTAAAAAATAAAAAGTTTTTCCATCAAAAGAAATGCTGTTCTGCCATATGATTGACAAGAAAATATATATATAATGCTGCATAAATTAAATATTTTACCATTAAATATTACAGTATATTTTTGTCAGAGATATGGTGTTTAATACAGTGAGAAAAAGTATTTTTACAAAAAATAAATGCAAAAATTACAGTGATGGCTTGTATATATATTACAGTATATTTTTGTTACAAACATGGTGCCAGTGTATTTTACAGTAGAGAAATGTATTTTTCCCAAAAATAATGTAAAAAATACATATATTGGCTGATATATACATTTACGGTGTTTCATTGTTACTGAAAGTGAATTAACTCATTTATCATTTTACGGTCTTTTACTGTCATGGTTTAGCAGTTTTTCACCCTAAAATCTACAGACATTTTTTACAGTGTAGGTTCATCAGTGATGGCAGACAGACTGCAGCCGATTATGAATGTAGGATGTAAATAACAAGAAAACTATTTGTAAGATTTTAAAACATTCTAAAAATGGACTATCATCAGAATGTGAAGAAGTGACAGTGTTGATGTTATGTCAAAGATTTCTATGTATTGTGTTTAGTATCTGGCAAATTACTTTCAAAATGTTATGTATTAAATGTTACTAGATACGCCAATGTAAAAGTAATATGATATTTTACAATATTACTGTCTGTGTACTTTTGTGTTACTTCCACCAAACTATCCACATAAGTATGAGCAGGCATTATAAAATAGAAGAGGGTAATGTTGTTTCGTACTGGTTAATCAAAGCACAGAAGCTCTAATATATTGCAGTTCATTACAAATCCAGAGGGTGCGTGTCCATACAGCAGTTTTGACAGTTTTCTCTCTGGCAGAAAGCTCTGGAGAGTCTAGTCTTTTTCCACTGGGTTTGGTTTCTATGACAATATCACCAGTCTAACCAGCTGCAGGATGTTTGTCCCCACACTGTGTGGATGAGCTTGTCAGCATTCATTCCAACAGCCAGGAGGATGTGGGTGCATGACATTCATTTATTATGTTTCTTGTGATCAAAAACTAGTCGACAACTTTGCTAAAAAAATAATAAAAAAATGTTCCCCAACAGTTCAAATTTTACTTTCATACTGTGCCTGTCTTCAGAATTAAAGAAGTGTTGTTTTCATGTAATGAAAATAGAAAAAGGACCTGTGTAGGCTTCACTCGTTGAAACATCCACATCCAACACTGATTATTTTATAAAAAAATGTCTTAATTAGTTTCACAGCTTGTCATGCCAAGGGGAAATGCAGTCTGCAAGTTATCATATGTTGAATTCAAAATTAATATTAACCCTTTGATGCACAACATGGGTCTAAAGTCACCCGACAGTTTTTATGTTCTATATCTTTGCAAAAATTTATCATTCAGTATCCCAGGTTTCCCTCAATTAGTTTGTTTTTGATCATCATACATCCTAATTTTTCTGTTTTCCTTTATTAAATTTTTGAATAAAATCCCTTTTTCTGTCACTACTCTTCTAATACACAACATGGGTGAAAAATGAGCCATATCCATTTTTTTTTTTAGCTCAGTAGCTTGTTAAGCTAACTTCTTGGCTAAGTATTTAGCTAAGTAGCTTGCTAAGCGAACTTCTTAGCTAACTTCTTGGCTAAGTACTTAGCTTAGCAAGCTACTTAGCCAAGTAGTTAGCTATGTAATAATACAAAAACTTTTTTTCTTCATAAATTATGAGAAGCAAAATTAAAATAATGATCTGTTGTTATCAAAACAAGATATGTAAAAAATATTTACAATATTCAATCATAAAATAAGTTGATATCAAAAGATAGAGCACAGAAACACACAGCAAGCAATAAATAACAGATTTTCTGGGCAAAATTACATCCTAAAAAAGAAGAAAGTATTGCACCATGGGAGATAAAGGTTGACATTCCTTGGTCAATGTAGTACAATACATAACACTGCATAGCTCTAAGTGTGCTCTTCTACAGTGTTTACCGTTGGATTCATTTATATTGTTATTCATGGCAGTGGAGAAATAATTGGGATAAAAGTCAAAGAAAATAAAGCCTATCTATAATAAATTAGACTTAAATTAGACAGAATAGAACTAGTAGAACTAAGGTTATAGGCTGTCTGCTGGAGTGAGTCTTGATTTGTGTGTTTAAAAAATGCTAATGTCTAAAACTAGCCGACTGTTAATGGCTTTTGTCACATTTTATTTTCCTTTTTATTTCCCTTAAGTAGGGCAGTAGTCCAGCATTAGTTCAGCCAGTGCACAATAAGAAGTAATTCATAAAATAACTACAATTATCAGTGTTAATGTACACTAACCTTGATGGCTTTCTTTCTATAAAAAAAAAAAACTATTTAATTTCCCAAACCCCATTTCATTATTGTAAATAGGTCCTACCAGCTGAACATTTTGAATACAGGTCCATCTCAATGAATTAGAATATCATAGAAAAGTTTATCTATGTCTGTAATTCAATTCAAAAGTGGAAATTACACATTATATAGAGCCATTACACACTGAATGAAACATTTCATGTCCTATTTTATTTAATTTCTTCTAATTATAATGATTATGGCTTACATTTAAGGAAGACCTAAAATTCAGTGTCTCAAAAGATTACAAAAGACCAATTTTAAAAAGTATGTTTAATATGGAAATGTTGGCCTCTGAAAAGTATGTCCATCTATATCAGGGATGGGCAACTGGAGGCCTGGGGGCCGCAGACGGCCTGCACCCTCACTTGAAGTGGCCCTCAGTACAACTACATGCATTTGAGCATGAAATCTTAATGCACAAAAAATTACTTCTTCCAATTAATGTTGGTCTGCTGTTCTTACACTAAAAAAGAAAGACATTTCTTAAACCTTTTGTATTCCTATTTATACTGTTATACATGCATTTGAGCATGAAATATGTTAAGTTACTGCACTGTAAACATGTTTAAAATTGCAGTTTCATCCTATCTGGTTAAGTGCACGCTCCTATATGTGGCCCTGTGGTAGTGAACATGAAAAATTGTGGCCCCCTCCAGCATTTAATTTGCCCATCCCTGGTCTCTATGACTCAATACTTGGTTGGGACTATTTGACTTGAACTGCTGGAAATGGATTTTTCCATGGTTTCCTTATGTATTGAGATGCACCTGTACTCATATGTCGTGGCGGATGTAGAAAGTTCCCATAATTCGATGTGTGCCCGAACGCAACACAGGTGTGTGCACGTGCGTCAGCTCCTGGATAATGAGATGCAGCAACATGTCACCTTGTGACTTCCTCGCGATGTGTGGATATTAATGAGCACAATTTCAGACTCCACTGTGATAGTTATTTTTAGGACTTTAACTAAAGTTTCCCTCGTTTCGTTATTTAGTGTTTTTAATGAGTTGTTATGCGACACATTGCGGGTTTCCATGACTCAGCACATCTTTGGCATTTCAACGACGTGTCGTTGAAAATTCATATTTATGCCACTTGGTCCAGGTGCAGAAAACGACACAGTAAAGCCAGTTTACTGTTTGAACATAGCGTGTCAAAATGTCTGCCTGGAAAACATGTGAAGAAAGGCCATCCTCGGGGCCAGGGTGAGTTCAGTTTTTTTTTTTTTTTTACTTTCTCATTGCTTCCCCTGTTCATAAAAACTGGATCCTGACTAACAGTGATTTGCTGAAAATCTCCGAACGCAGGCCCATGTTCATGTCCAAAACTTGAATAATTCTGGCAGCTTTTTCCCTACTTAATTGTACATCGTCACCCTGTTAAAATAATCGCCTAACTCATTTTTTTAAGTTTAGCAGGAAACACAAAAAACTTCACCAAAAGTGTAACATATGACATTTATTGATCATTTCACTCAAAAAGAATGTAACAAAGGATGGCTATTGGCATAGTAATAACACTGTGTAAATTATGTATCTTAAGAGAAATAAATGTCTTAGGCAATTTTTTTACCATGCCTTTGTGACTTAAGCAAGATATGGTAACACTTTATTTTGTCTACATAAGAGTGACACAAGCCTGTCAGAAACATGACATGACAAGTATCATGAGCATTAATGTTACTTCAAAGTGTCATTAATTATTATTAATAATTGCTAAGTCACAAAGGCATTTTAAAAAATTGCCTAAGTCACATTTTATTTTGACTTGGGCATAATAAATCCGCTTAAGTCACACACTTGACATAGGCCATTATCTTAAAGGGGTAAAATCACATGATCTGATCAACTGAGGATGTAGGTGATTTTACCATAGGTGGCATGAGGAGATGATTCAGGCAAAAAAAAAACAATTTTGACAAAAAATGACTTAGGCAATTATTTATACAGTGTGGCGATATGAGTATGACAGGACAAACCATGGGCTACACTATGCAGCTCCTAATAAGATCTCCAAGAGGCTAAATTATCCACCAAGCAGCGTTTAAGTTGGTTCCAATGTGACACATTTAGTCCGCTTCACTTCCTCAGCAGGCTCGCTCTCCTTGCATGGTCTTATTGTAGGTTTTGTTAATAAGCTATTAAACTAGATGGATGTTTAAGAGCTATTTCAAATTGAAGAGAGCACCCCAACAGCTCAATTACTGCCTCCTTTAATGGGTACATCAGTGGTGAGGAGCAGAGACAGGTGGAGTAGTAAGAGCATGGGGGCAGAGGCGCCTCTGCTGTGGATGACTACATAATTTTAGGTCATAGATAACCACCATATTTAATTTTAGATTAGTGGGCTGATCACATTTGTGTTTGTGGTGATTTAAGAAGTTAAGTGTAACTTTCAGGATGATGAAGCTAATATGTCAGGGTGAAGTATAATAAAAGATGTCGGTCTGTGTTGTGCTCTGTGGTTAGTTATAAGTGCTGCAGAAAGCTGCTTCTTGACTTGATCAGTCTGCAGAGATGCTACTGTTTCTCATCTGATTGTGATTGCACATTAGTCTAGTCGTAATTTCTTGAACCCAGAAATGTTGAGTGTGCATGCTGTTGTATAGTTATTTTGCATGAGGCACTTTAATTCTTAATCCGTCCGTCCATAGGTCAACACTGCCTCCTGACCAGGTTCCCTAAAGGTTTTCACCAACTCAGACTCAACTCAGACCCCCAAGTACACATGTTTACTCTTGGGAAAAAATATTTTGAGCATGACTTTATCAAACGATCTGATTATGACTGTATGCAAATGAGCGCATATTTGATGAGATATGGCCTCTGTTAGAAAAATAGCTTGAGGAAACCTTGAAAATTAAATTATCTGACTTCAAT
Source organism: Centropristis striata (assembly GCF_030273125.1). Taxonomy (NCBI): domain Eukaryota; kingdom Metazoa; phylum Chordata; class Actinopteri; order Perciformes; family Serranidae; genus Centropristis; species Centropristis striata. Next base: position 13,264,385 of record NC_081521.1, read on the forward strand.
ACCAAAATCCTCACCTATTTCTCTGTGCAGATCGTTGATGGGGAATGATGAGCAGGAGTTTAATTTAAGAGCTGATATCTAGACGTTTTCCATGGTTTTATTGATAATTATTTTGGTAATTATCAAGAACTGTGCAATTAATCGCAGTTAAATATTTTATTTGATTGACAGCTCGATACTGATACTCAGGAAAATATTCGATACTCAATACCATTTTCGATACCACCAGGATAAAAACAAAGACCCCCAAATTTAACAGAAATGTTTTTATGACCAAGAAAAATGCAACATGTAAAAATGAACAGAACCACAGGTTAAATATTTATAATAAAAAACAGTTGTGCAAAAAGAAACTGCAACTATGATAACAACCTTCAGGTCTGAGGTAGTGCAAAAAATAAATAAATACAATAAACAATAACAATTAGAACAATATTTTAAGGTTGTATGCTGTGCACAATATTAGGCAAGCTTGATTAAAAAAAAAAAAAAACTTAATTTAAGTGTTCATTCCTTGGCTAGGTATCGATACTTTTGAAAATGAGTATTGTATCCGGATACAATGTTTTAGTATTGATACTTTTTTGAGTATTGATACTTTTGACAACCCTAGACAGCCCTAGGTTTTACATAACTACGTCACTTCCTGTCGTCCTTGTAACTACTTCACTTCCGGCATGCATTTCCTGTTTAAACTGTCTTTTATAACGCCTTATCGAGAAGTTTTTTGCCCTAAACCTAGATCAGTGGTTTTGTACCCTAAATTCAAGGAAACCGCAGCCTTTTTGTTTAGAACTGTATGTATAATGACGTGTGTGTGCTATTTTTTAGAACGCTCCGCTCCGCTCTGAACCACAAACGCTCATATGGGACCTATTCTGTCGTTTAGACCGGAGATCTTGTTGTGCAAGAAAAATGCAACAACATCAACTTCAGGTACATCAAATAAGCTGACCTACTTCATGTGCTCCATTTTAGAGACAACAGTGGACAGTTTATTATAATTTTATGGGCCAAGGTGCATTCTGAATGGAGTCGTAGAGTTGTGCTCAGTGGGAAGCTTGTTCCATCATTGTGGAGCCAAGACAGCAAACTGTTGTGGTTTTGTTGGGGAGGAAGTACTGTGGATGGGTTGATCATGTCCTGAACGTAGCCTTTTATCAGCTTATTTTAACACTAACTGTCAGAGGGAGACAGCAGCTGTGTTCCCTCCATAAATGTCTTCAACAGGATTTGTCAGGATGCAGAGGTACAAAGTCTTGTCATCTGCCTGCTGTGACTTTATCCCCACTACTTTGATTTGTTCTGCTCTCTGTGGAATTCTAGTAAGTTTTTGCAGAATAGGTCCAAATCCTGTTCCCACAGGGTCTTCTATTACATGAGTCTGTACTGTCTTACCTACTAGGCTCATGCAATGTGACAAGATTATTGTTAAACACAATTGATTAACGGACAATATTCAATTAGGGAACTGTAATGGATCCTGCGCTATATTCAGTCTCTCTCTCTCTCTCTCTCTCTCTCTCTCTCTCTCTCTCTCTCTCTCTCTCTCTCTCTCTCTCTCTCTCTCTCTCTCTCAATTCAATTGGCTTTATTGGCATGACGTAACAATGTATATTTTGCCAAAGCAAGCAAGATAGGAAAGCAATATTTACAATAAATTATTATAATTCTATTTTTCATTTTAAAAGAAAAGAAAAACTAATAACAATAAAAGAAAGCAATATTTACAATCATTGAACAATATTTACAATCAATATATAATTCATACAATCTAACTGTCCTAGCAAAAAAAGAAGAAAAATAAATAAATAAAATAAAAAAAAACAACTCTCTCTCTCTCTCTCTCTCTCTCTCTCTCTCTCTCTCTCTCTGTCTCTCTTTCTCTTGCTTTACTGCATTGTTGTAGCTTATCAAAAGAAAAGTAACAACATGTGAGCATACGTTCTGACCAGGGTTTACGCTAGACTTTTTGTTTTGATGGCCAGTGTAACCGGTAACATTGTATGACATCCTGGAGGAGCTGGACTACCAGTGCAACCTGATTGGGCTCATTTACACATTTTCGTCAATATTGAGCAGAACATATTCTAAATGCAACCATTTTTTTCTAAAGTTTTGACGAATTATGTAGAATTTGTTATATACCATAGTGTTGCAATGTAAACGTGATTTTTTTTTCTCATTTTAGTTCACATTTATTTTCCTGCATATAATCAGATTTTTATGGGGGAAAAATTTGGTTACACCAACTGACGCTGGGTTAGATGACGTCATCGACCCATGTATGTATAATACGAAGCAGTGATATTTAAGGATGAACAGGTTGTAATGTGTTTTCATGTGCTTTGTTTCTCGGCTACATCTCATTCCCCCTACACTGGTGTGTTGAGGTGTCCGACACACACACACAAATCACATGTAGTGACAGGATGAAGCTTGTATTCATCCAAATCCAGCCACGGATGTGTTGCTTTGTGCTTCACAACACAACTGCTGTGAAACAACCGGAACACATTTCCGTCTATTCACTATCTACCTTGCTCAACCAGTGCTGCTGTCTTTCTCTGCTCTCTATCTATAGTCGTGTTTCCATCAACACATTTTTAATTTGAAGATTTGCACAAGAAAAGCTTCATGGAAACACCAAAATAGGAGATGGGAACCATTTTCCCAATAAGTTCTGATGTAGTGAACATTTAACTCACATGACTGATCAGCTGTTTCCACTCTGCCGGTCAAGACGAGCTGACATGAAAGAACAATTATAAGTTGCCCAATTGAATCCAATTACTGAAGCCTTCTCTCCATTTTCTTTCATGGGTGGCAGACGTTGTCAGATTAAGTTCCCTCTTGCGTAATCTCTACTGCCTTTACTGTTTTCTCTCTACTCCTACTGCTAACTGACGGATTATGCTGCAGCAATACATTACACTGCCATCTTCTGACCAAAGTATCAAATGCAGCTTTGTTTATTGGCTTTAAACCAGGTGGTGATGGAAGCGTCTCTGATTTGCATTTTCTTTAATGCAACCTTTAAAAATGTCACTTCAAAATTCACTTCGACTTTAATGGAAACAGGGCTAACGTGTATGAGAGGGACCAACTTTGAATTACAGCCAGACCAATATGTTATTGGCCGACACTGACCTATCATAGATATATCGGTATCTGTCTGTGCTGGCATTCAATAACAATTTAAAACAACAGTAAAAACAAGAACCAAGGAAACACTATCTTAAATCTCATCAATTTACAGTGAGGCATCACTACAGTTAGCAACCTGTACTAAGAGGTAAAACCGATTCAATTACATATATAAAACAATAGAATACAATAAAAATAGATACAAATAAATATCTATTAAAAGCCAGATGAAAGCAGTAAAAGACAATAAATATACAAAGAGATACACTCACCATCCACTATATTAGCAAGCAAGGTGTACCTAATAAAGTGGCAGTGTGGTCATCTGCTTCATGGTTTGACATGTTGTGTGTTCAGAGATGTTCTTCTGCTGACCTTGGTTGTAACAAGTGTTTTTTTGAGTTACGTGGCTTTAATGCCAGTGCTTGCAATTTTGCATTGAGTTTGTCTCTCTGAGCTTCAGAACTGACTTCAGTTTTGTCCTGGTGGAGCTGCAGGAAATTCTCTGCCATCCATGACTTGCTGTGTGTCATAAGCATAGCTGTTGAAACTTATGCTTCCTGATGACACTTCCAAGTGGCAGCATGTACACGTTAAAAAGCATGGGACCTAGAATTGAATTGAAACCACTATTTATTTTATCACTTTTTAAATGGAACACTCATTTATATTTACAAAAAGTTCTCTGTTGGTAAAATAGGATGTGAACCAATCTAAAACAGAACCAGAGACACCAATCAGACTGTGACGGTTACCTTAAAGCAGCAGTTCTCAACCTTTTTGAGTTGTGACACCCAATTTAACATGCATGTTGTCAGTGACCCCCGCTCACTGAACACAATCTCACACGCACAGTTAAAATCACCCAAAAAAGAAACAAAATGACCAAAAAAGACACAAATTGACCACAAAAAGATTAAAAAAGACACAAATTGACCACAAAATGATCAAAAAAGACAAAAATGACCAAAAAAAACACAAAATGGCTAAAAAAAGACACAAAATGTCAAAAAAAAAGGAAACAAAATGGCCAAAAAAGACACAAAATGACCTAAAAAGACACAAAATGACAAAAAAAAACACATTAAGTGACCAAAAAGACTAAAACACATTAACACTTTAACACAGTGGAGACAGAGCTGACTTCCAAAATGATTTGGCGACCCCCAGAAATCATCTCGCGACCCCAATTGGGGTCCCGACCCCAAGGTTGAGAATAGCTGCCTTAAAGAATGGCGTTGTATTGTGTGAATCACTTTATGTTACATTTTATTTGTATGAGGAGTGCTATACCATTGATTTAAGCAATTATCACACCAAATTTTGTGAACATTAAAATAACTTAATCCCAACTCCAGCGTGCTTTATGAAGTTTCCTGACCATTGCAGAACATTGCTTTTTTTTTTTTTCGAGCATCCCGAGCATCCCGAGCTCCTGTTGATGTGCATGTGGAACAATAATAATAATCTCTACAAAAACAACAGGCTGCTTGCAGTGCCAGGGATCGCTGTGTGACAGCTGATATAAAATAAAGGATTGGATCAGGCTCAATATAGCTGAATTGCTGATGTCCACCAGTTCAGAAACGCCTTGATTGCGAGTCTTTGAGATCAGATCCTGACAACCCTAGTCTGTTCTGATAATACAGAGCCCCAGAAAGGCAGTCAGAGTGAGTGCAGGGTAATTGATAAAAGGATTGTTTCATGTGGAGCTCGGCCAGGGCTGTGTGACGTCTGCAGACAGTTGAGGAATATCAGAGCTCAGTCTGTCCAGAGCCCAGAAGAAACACTTGATCAAACGGATTCTTTCATTGGTGCCGGACTATAAAAGAAGCTACATGTTTATTAAGCCTCTTTAACGTTCCACCATTGTCCCTCTTTGTGGTTTTTCTGTGGGTCATCGCATTTCACTCAACACATTTAGCAAATCTCCTAAACCAGGATTACTACTTCCTAGGGATTTAGGATTTCTGCCCGCCCAGCACATGTTACACAGTTAGCGTTTGTGTGTTGGGCTTCAGTGTCTTTTACGCTTTCCATTGATCCGGCCACAGTCTCTTTCATGAGAAGCCAGCCGTTTTTCAGCATTACTGGTGAATGCAAGCTGAGGGAAGAAAAAAATAATAATGGCATAGCATGAAGACAAATTGTAGCTTTGGAAACCTTCTGCTACATCTTTTTTGTCTTTGAGATGGAATCTTTTTGAAGAGATGGCCGTGCAATAAGCAGGTTTGCTGGGGCAAGATTATTGACCAACTGTTGATACCATTCGAAGACTGAGAGGAATTCTTCCGTTGGCTTTTTCTGCCGATTTTGCTTTTAACCTTGGAAGGAAATTTCAGAAAGTGATGCTTTTGACTATACTATATGTGCGTTTTTAAGGAAGTAAAATAGCAGGATATAGAACTTTACCAAAAAAAAAAAAGAACGTAAAAGTTGTCGAGGTACATGTCTTGTGTCCCTATTTGACCCAAGGTTACATTTTTCCTCCACTTTTTGTGGGAACATCCCCTTGTGGTTTGAGGGAGAATCTCAGTTAATCTAAATGAACACATCCAAGAAGAACAGCTTTTTCCCCATCGGCCCACTGCTGTGTTCTGCTGCCACGGCCACCACCGGGGACAAGCCTGGACCTCTAGCTAAAGGGGCCTTCTCCTCCTCCTCAGAGGAGCAGGACAAACAGAATGAGGGAACAAAGTGTAAGAGCGGGCAGCAGCAGGCCGCTCTTTCCCACGTAGTAGAGGAGTTCTTCTGGATAGGAAGCAGCATTGTGGCGTTCTCCAAATGGAGGCTTGGCTACATGGGTAAGCTTTATCACACACTGATTAGAATTACACTAAATATCAGATACACTACCGGTCAAAAGTTTTAGAACACCCCAATTTTTCCAGTTTTTTATTGAAATTCAAGCAGTTCAAGTCAAATGAACAGCTTGAAAGGGTACAAAGGTAAGTGGTGAACTGCCAGAGGTAAATAAAAAAAGGTAAGGTTAACAAAAACTGAAAAATAATGTACATTTCAGAATTATACAAGTACCGGTAGGCCTTTTTCAGGGAACAAGAAATGGGTTAACAACTTAACTCTATGGAGTCTTGTCCATTTTTGCATTCTTTTCATGTCTTTGTAAGTCATTTTGTGTCTTTTTTTGTCTTTTTTAAGTCATTTTGTGTCTTTTGGTGTCTTTTTTGGTAATTTTGTGTCTTTTTTAAGTAATTTTAGTCCAACATAAAATGTGATTTTGAATCTTTTTTTTACTTTCAAAACACTATCATGCTCGATAAAGAATTTTAAATGTTGCAAATGTGCATTAATTTCAGAGTACACTGAGACATTAAACTGCATCATTTTCAATTAAATTCTGGAAGTTGGTGTGTTCTAAAACTTTTGACCAGTAGTGTATATCAGCCTTTTGTGGTTGGTGTAAAGGTTCAAAGCTGTTGGATCACAAAATTCCTGGCAGTAACAATATACACCAAGTTTACACTCGCCTGTGCATCTAGTGGGAGACTGGCAGTGTGTTTGAGGTGAGATCATAATGTTTTCATTGTTTACAAGGGACATTGCAACTTTGTTGTATATAAGTGAAAAGATCCTATCTGTCATTCAGCTTTTGTTGTTACAGTAACCTGAGCATACTCAGATTTACTAAATGCACTCAAAAAAATAATTTCCTCCCAGAACGAAATAAAATTATGGAAATAATTTCCACCTAAATAAAATGCTTTAATTTAGCGAGAAACAGTTTTGAGTGAACAAAATGTAAATATGTTGGGTCAACATGATGTATTTGCGTTACTGTTACTTAATGACCAGGGGTCAGTCCAACTAGATTTGTGAGGGTAATTGTAACATACTAACGTAATTTTCTTGGGCCATTTAAACTTGTATGATATTATTAAGAGTTACAGGTAGTTACAGCTACTTTATTAAAATAGTGAAGTACATGAATTAATTACAGTTGTTTTGGCTATTTATAGAAAGCTACAACCTTTAACTTAAACTTCCAAGCATTTGTTTACACTACCACTCTGTAAGGCTTCATTAGATTGCAGTTTTAAGGTCAACAAAATGGCCATCCGCACCTTGGAATTACCTGTGTGTGTGTGTGTGTGTGTGTGTGTGCGCGTGTGCGTGTGCAACATATGGCCTTGTTTGCAGGCAACATATGGCCTCCAGACAGTCTTATGGCTTAACCTGGTGCTCTGACCTGACAGTAACTGACCTATATTGAAAGTGTGGCAGGACGGTAGCCAGGTTATCCTGCCATGTCACTAATGGTGGAACAGTTCAAGTGCAATGTTTTTTTAAGTTTGTTTCAGTACGTTTTTGCTGCAGAGAGTGGGCATTGCAGATTACACTAAACTTTAAATGTATGCATTCAGCAAAAAAAAAAAAATCCACCTAAAGATGAATTATATCAACATAAATTAAGCATAGAGGTACATCTCAAATATAATTTTCATGAATATCATGAAAAAGTTAAATATTTTTTGTCAATCATTTCAGAAAGTGAAACTCGTATACAGATTCATAGAGTGAAATATTTCAAGACTGTTTTTCCTTGTAATTTTGATGATTCTGGCTTAGAGATAATGAAAACTCAGTGTCTCAGTATAAAATTATAATATTGCTGGTGAGTGTAATGTGCTGGTCCTGGGTCAGTGGTGGTTTGGGGCCATGTCCTCTGCTGCTGTTGCTCCACTGTGTTTTCTGAAGTCCACAGTCAACATAGCAGCCATCTAGCAGGACATTTTAGAGTCTTCATGCTTCCACAAGCTCCCAGGAGATGCTGCTTTCATTCTCCAGCAGGACTTGGCACCTGGCCACACTGGTAAAGGTACCAAAAGCTGCTTCAGTGACCATGGTGTTACTGGGCTGGACTGGCCACATAACTGGGCTGACCTGAAGCCCATAGGAGTCTATGGGTATTAATAATTAATTAATTAATTAATTAGTATTAATGAACATACTTTTCAGAAGCCTGACATTTGTGTTTAAAATATGTTTTTTCTTTATTGATCTTATGTAATATTCTAATTTTCTGAGACACACAGAGTTTTGGGTTTTCATTATCTCTAAGCCAGAATCATCAAAATTACAAGAAAAACAGGCTTGAAATATTTCACTCTATGTGTAATGAATCTATATAATGTACGAGTTTCACTTTCTGAAATATCTGACAAAAAATATTGAACTTTTTCACGATAGTCAAATTTTTGAGATGTACCTGTACACAACTAGCATTAGACGTCTTTCAAAACAAAAGTAATAATGGGGGCATGTCTGCGCAACTGAGCTTATCAGCAGTCACATGTACGTAGGTAGCTCTGTAGTGGGAGCTATGGAGGCTGTGTTGGACAGTTCGTTGACAATATCTTGTCATAAAGTATGGTAGCTACTGTGTTGTTGAAGGGATATGATATCATGGCTTTAGTACTTTAATCATATGCTGAAATCCTGCATAGGGCTGCATATCTTTGGCTATAAACTCCCTCAGTGCTTTAGTTGTGGACGTTGTCCTATTTGACTCTACATGAAGAGGCTGTTTAATGCTGCAGGGACTACCTTAGTGTCTCCTACTCACGCTGTCACACCGGGGTGATGTCTGCATAAATGCGCCATCTTATTGGAAGTATTGCCGCAAGCATAAGCCACATGTGTTGAACAGCATCCATTTTTTCCATCCGTGTCATAAAAGAAGCACTAAATCCATTATGCTCCCATACAGCAGGCTGAAACGATGCCTCTGATCGTGCTGTGTCTTTCCACTCGCCATTTTGAAGATCTACTCTGCACCTCACCCGTGCTATCTGTTTCACTGGGTTGTCAGCACAACCCTTTTGACTGAAAACGAAAATATCTAAAATGAAGTGTACAATACACACATGCCCTGAACTGTGACTGGCAAACCGAACTGCTCAGATTTTTTCATTATCTGTGTTTTGGTGACAAGCTGCTACCTTACCCGTCACCTGCTGTCTGAGTCCTGTTTTAACCCCATTAACCAACACAGCAGCTGTGGCCTCCAGCAGGACTGCTAATGCTCGGTGATGTAGGCCACCCCATTACATGGACACCATGCCCTCCCAAGTGTTGACACAATATTTCATGTCAACTTAGTCTTATTTCAGTTTTAAATTAACATTCACACATTTGTATGTGGCTTGTTAACTCAAACACTTGCTGGTGTTTTTTTCTGAGGCTCAGGTGGGGAAAATAGGGCAAATTATCAACCGACACGAGCACTTTTTTTTTTTCTGTCTCTTTGTTAGGCTCCTTGTGTGCCCTCATTAATCAAGCGTTTACATGGGATCAGAGCTTGTTTTCAGCCATTTGAACATTCGGTTAATGTTCAGTGTTCCTCCACAATGGGTGTCTTCTCCACATCCACACATGCTTTAAATCTGATGTAACCATAGCAACAAGCCCAGACCCTGACTAGTAAAGAGTGTAATGCCTTTCTGTGTGTCTCGTGCTCCTTCTCTACAGGGTATTGTACATGTCTGAGCTGCTGTTGTGTTCAAGCAATATGCAAGCAACATCTAATTTCTTTATTTATTAAAGTCCGTTTTTGTCACTGGATACTTATATCTGTGCTTACCTTACTTATAGCTTTGTGTCATTTCCTGCAATTTCTTTTTAATATGATTCTGTTTTTTTATTCCCAGATTTGATTTGATTAAATCATTTGCACTTTAAAACATACAGAAAACTCAACTTTGTTAACTTGTAACCGACATGTGACTCACGTAATTTGATCCACATCTCAAGTAAGACCCAAGCCGTTTGGTCAAAGTCCCAAGCAAGTAGGGTTTCAAAATTCTGTGAATTTTCAATGTTGGCATTTTTCCATTGCAATTAATGGGAATTTATGGGAAATAATCGGAATAAGCTGATAATTTACAAAATTGAAGGTTGGCCCCCAACAGGGAACATACTATAGTTGGGGAAATATTTTAGCATAATAGTAGTATTTTATTCATGTTTTTGTTCAATCAAAAGAATATTTACAAAATTCTACAAGCAAGTCCCAAGTCACTCTGTCTTGGGCAAGTGAGGTCAATTCAAGTCAAAGGTTAAGTCCAGAGTTGTGACGGTACATGTTGTATCAGGCTAACATTAGCTAGCTACAGAGTTGTGACGGTACATGTTGTATCAGGCTAACAGAGTTGTGATAGTATATGTTGTATCAGGCTAACATTTGCTAGCTACATAGTTTTGATAGTATATGTTGTATCAGGCTAACATTAGCTAGCTACAGAGTTGTGACGGTACATGTTGTATCAGGCTAACATTAGCTAGCTACAGAGTTGTGATAGTATATGTTGTATCAGGCTAACATTAGCTAGCTACAGAGTTGTGATAGTATACAGACTGTATGTGGCAAACATAAGATAACATCAGCGGGGTGGCTATAGGGAATTGGTACCCTTGACATGGCAGATTGCATGCTAGGCATTGGTTGTCATGTCTGCACATCTTTGTTTAAATTAATTTGCTTTCAAACACACAGTAAGAACAAACACAAATCAAGAGAGAGAAAATTGTGGTAGATTATGCCACCTGGAACTGTTACCACTTCTTGTTGGGTTTTTTTAGCAGATGCTTTCTTGCAAATTGTCATGTTAATGAGATCGCCATATTAGCATTTCTTTGAAGTGAGAGGATATTTTTAAAACTTGAGCTCAGTATATAAAAAAATGAGCTGCTGTGACAATAGAATAATCACAGCCTGATGAAACTTTACAATCAGAAACTGGAGACCTGGAGCCTTCAGAGCTTTCATACGTATATTGACTGTAAGGGTTCCTCAGCAGGCAACACAACACAAGTGCTAGCAGCCTCTTGGGCCACTCTCTCCTTTAATCTTTATTTCCTCCATCAACGTCTTCTTCAGTCTCTTCACATTTACCATGATGTCTGTAGAGGCTGCTAAACCACAACCTGTTGCCCACTTGCCCTACTTCAGTTCAGGCACAACACAAGTAACATAAGTATTTCCCCTGTACTGGACCTGAAGACTACCTCACCTTCCGGTCCAAAGCTCCTGTGCTAGTGGTGTAAACACCAATGCTCCCCTGGTACTCTCGTACCAGGGGCCATCGTGGCTAACCAGCGTTACAGTTGATAGTGTTCAGCAGTTAGCCAGCTGTCTTCAGTGAAACACAGAGATTGAAAGCAGGCCACCCTCCTTGTCAATCACTTAGGATCTGGATCCAAATATATTATTAGGGAAAGCACAAATAATGTGCTGAAAACAGTTTTCCCGAAATTGCAACAAATTTATGAATCGTCCATTATAAAGATGCGGAAAAGTACTTTACAATTGATTATATATATATATTGATTAAATCAGTTTGAGGCCTCCACCTTGATATGAAAGTTGAATGTTCGTGCGGCCCGCAAGTTTTATATGAACGGCACTTTACAGTGTTGTGTGTGGAAGGTCCCTTTATTGCGCAAGCTGGAGCTTTGTTTCACTTGTTTCTATGACGACGTTTACAACAACAACCGCACGGCAGGAAAGGAACAGCCCGGTAAGCCCGGTCCTTTAAGCGCTTGCTATCCCGCTACTTTCTACCATCTACAAATGTCATGATCTTCATGTCATCATGAAAGACATAAATATCGAGTGCAAAAAGAAAGGCAACTGCTACCGGACCGCTTTTTATCTGCCGTGTTGTTTGTAAACTATGTTTTGTTTTTGTTTAATTTTCTGTTAGAAAAACTGCAGCTACTCCAGAGAGTTTTTTTGTTTTTTAAACTCTTTAATTGGTTCACACATGAACAAGGTACAGGACTTACTGTGGTGAGGTTTCACAAAAATAAACCTCTGTGTGCGGGATCATGCATCACAACATGGCAACTGGTCCAGATCCATGCAAATAACTTGTACTCACGCACAACGAACACTAAGTAATAGCAGGCAGTTATGATTAGGCTCAGTTTGACACTGCAGTAACCGACGAGGGTGTGGCGGCGGCGCACTTAACTGGTAACGTTTTCTCCGGAACTGTTCATTGTTCATTCGGGTCTACTCTGGTCTTTCCGGTGACATTCGGCGACGTGATCGGAATTCAAGAAGTAGGCAGAAGGAGCCTTGTTCAGAAGACCTGTTCATGTTCTTTAATATTCCATTCATGTTCAGGACAGTTCATTTTCAGAAGAACCCATTCAAGTTAAATAACTGTTAGTAATGACATTTGAGAAGTTTGGATTTTTTTTTAGCAACGTTTTTTTTGTGGAATACCTGATGCGGCCCAGCCCCACCCAGATACTGCCAAACATGGTCACTTCTGGCTCCAGGCAAAGCAGATGCTAAACATCACAGTCGCTATACGCACACTTACATACATACATTCTATGATTATTAGTTTCAAAAAGTTTCAGAAATGTTAAGACATGCAGATAGGTTCCTTTTTTGTTAAAATACACAATGTAAAGGACCTGAAATAGCCTTTTCATTGATTTTGCCTTAAAATGTTCACAGTGGGTGTGTAGTTATTGAGTAGGGAAGCTGTTTGCACAATGTTTGTCTTTACTAACAATTCAAAGATGTTCCGATTAGCCTATTATGGCCAAAAGGGCAGCTTGAACCCAAACAAAGCCACAAACAAAGCCACTGAAATCCACCAGCCTTAAGTTGTCATGTATTGTTAGTCTAATATTGCACTGGTGGTGTTGTGCACTTTGCTGATATGGTCCTGAGCAGAAATTCAATAGCAGCAGAACTGAACAGAAGTATATTAACAATACCCAGGGGCTGCACTCTCCACAGTCGGGTCAAATCAATGCTTAATAAGAGGAGTTCATCACTGCTGCTTTACTTACTTACACAGCACATTATTTTGGATGTTGCATTTTGCTATAATGGATCAAAATGTGATCCAGGTTTAAACTGGAAGCAGTCGAGGTTGGTGTTTTCTGTTCAGCCCCATCAAGTGTGATTAAACATGCATTCCTTTGTTGTTGCTCTGTTTGAGTCAGGTCTGAATCACAGTTAAGAGTAGGGATTTGTGGCTTCCTAAGTGCACAGAGAAAGAATAAAGTCCAAACATTTGTGGAACAACAAGAACAACAGTCTTACAAAAGGCCTCTGTAATATGATAAGAACACAAAGAAATCAGGCTACATGAAGAATACAAACAGTGCTGTCAATTAAATTAAATCTGTGTCAGCAAACATCCTCCTCCTTTTCCTGCTGTCTTGATATAATCAACATAATGTACATTTTCACAGCATTAACTATAACTGTGAGTTGTTAAACACATTATCCAGGCTAAATGCAGGAAGGACAGCTGGCAAAAAAACACTGCAAGTGTGTTAATTGATTTATTGGTTTATATTTTCACTGCAAAAATTATAGTTAACACATGCAAATTCAGATAAAGGTGTTGGAGGGAAGAACACATATGAAGAAAATCTGGAAAATAAAACAAAATTGGTGTAATTGTGTGATTCTTTCAGCATTGCTCTATGCAGCAGCTTTAAACTGTATGAGAAGCTTCTTCTTCAGTTCATGATATCCCTGCAACATCTGAAGGCAGAGCAGGACTGATGTATGTTGATCAATCTGCAGCCAGAAGTGCTCTGCTAGAGTGCAGTGTCGTTTGTGCACAGCCGTTTACTGTTTTCCTTCATTAAATTGTTAAAGAGGGAGAGACTCCATGCTGCTGCCAGAGGAGCCGCTGACTGAGATTAATCTGAGCAGTCGCTAAAAGGGTCTGAAAAGCATTACCCCCCCCCAAAAAATCATTTGTTGAAGGTACTTTTTTTTTCAGTCATAATTTTGTCTAGCCTCTATGCCGCATCTACACCACACTGCAAAAAGGGTGTGTGTAAAAATAAGATAAAAACACTAAATCTAAGGGCAATTATCTTGCTGCATGGACAGATAATTTCACTTGACAAGATTTCTTAAGTTAAGATTGTTAAATCTAGAAATGAGCATGTTGAACGCTTAAAATAAGAAATTAACTAACACTTCTTAATCTAAAGGTTTTTTTTATCTTGGTAAGAAACAAATAATTTGCAGTGCATAGACTGAATATAAATAATGGACGTAGTCACCGTGACGTCACCCATTGGTTTGTGGCCTGTTGGAAGCATCGAGTTCAGTGTTACACTCGTCGCCATCTTGTTTCTGATACGGGGAGCAGACCATATCTGGACTGTGGAGGAGGAGAGGGATCTGATCACTGACTAAAGCCTCTCTACACCTCAACCTGACTGAGAGAAGCTGCTGCTAATTCATGTTAGCATTAACTGGAGCATTAACTAGGATGTTAATTTTGGCTAGCAAAATATAAAAACAAAACTTATGTTACTTACCTCAGAAAACTGAACAGCGACCCCTTGGAGTGTCTGTTAGTCCAACCAAACGCTGAACAAGACATTTTTAATGAACAAAACGTTCAAATAAACATCATTAAGTGATTGACGTGATTGACGATTGACGTGACTTAATGACGTGAAACGTCATTAAGTGAAAATACAGTGAAAGGGTCAAAGTTAGACCAAAAGCGGTAAATGCCCTTTTTTATATCTATATAACTTTATTGACACGTTGCCGTGGATACACATTGTTCTGCTTCTCTCCTGATGACGGCTCGCCTTGTTAGTGACCTGTCAATCAAAGGTAGCCACGCCCCAAATCATACGATTCTTTATCTTCTATTTTCTTCTAAATGGGGCCATTATTTACACTATCTAAATCAAATTGTCTTGAAGATTTTTTACTAGCGACTGAGACCATAGTGTTGTCCTAAAAAAAAAATTCTGAGGTAATAAATCAGTTTTCTCATTTTGCATTTAAATGGAATGGACAGAAATGTTTTTGCAGCCAAACTTAACGCCCCCTGCTGAAATTTTCGGTAGAATGCAGCTTAAGGCACTTCCTGGTTTGCCTCCTTTCACAGACCCGGAGGTTGCCACCTGATCTACACAGCGCTCTGTCTGCACTGCAGAAAGGTCTGGCTGCACCTATTATCATTATGGGATAAAGGAAAACATATGCTCTGGCTTCTTTGTATGTCTTTAAAGCAATCGCAATGAATCCTCTTGGGCATCCTGGTGCATCTCATGTCTCTTAATAGCATCCAGCTTCCCCTCACTTGCATCTTTTGCTTGTGTGTTATTCCCTCCGTGTTATTCCCTCCCTATTCCCCTCCCACCAGAGATGCATGGAGAGGGGGGGGGGCGCGCTTTAGGACACATGAGACGTTCTTGCAGCCATGCACTAATAATAAAGTGGGTTTTTTTCTGAAGCCAGTTACCCATTTAACAAACACCTGCACATGAATAACAACCTGCACTCTGTGTTTCATTACTGTGTCCTGCTCAGGGGCATGGGAATGCATTTATATCATTTATTATTTGTGTCTGTATATATCCTGATTATGAATTCATATTTGAATATCCTAGAATATGATTGATACAAGGTGTCCTTTGAAACTTGAAATTATTTATTAGGTTAAATGTTTCAGGGGAAATTTAAATTATATCAAACTCAAGGCTCTGGAATGATTCATAGTATAAAGTTATTTTGCGTTGTGTTGCCGAGTGTCAGTCATTCTAAACCCCGACCCTCCTCTCCGTCCTCCTCCGGGACATGCTCGTGCATTCACACACTTACTCGTGCACTGAATTTACCAAGCTGCCGTGCCTAACCGTCTGTATCTCTGCTTCAAAACATGATCGGTCCATATGCGTGTGCACACGCCGAACTAAATACTATCAACCTGTCGGGCCGGTCAGATCCAAACACACTGCTGCATACACCGTCCGGTAGCCGCAAGCTAACATTAGCTAACAATCAAAGTTGTTTTAATCACACTAAACTCTGACTAACTGTTTTGAATTACTTCCTGTCACTAAACACATGCAGCTTTCAAAATAAGAGCACAGTGTGTTGACAGAGTCCACCACATAATTTACAAGAAGACTGTCAAAATAAGATGCCTTAAATCAAATATACAAGAACCCTTATTCTCCTTTAAAATAATTCTTAAAATATGCAATCATTAAGATCAGTGTATATGATGGAATAGTGGTATGAGAATGTGTGAGAGGCACCAAATTTGGGCTTTTATGGGAAATAAAATCTGGGGGGGATGCCCCCAGACCCCCTAGCTAGCTATTTTTCTACACTTGCTGGCTACTACTGGCTATAGACTATTTGACTATTTATTATCATCCATTCATCTACCTGCACTGCTGCCATACTGTTCATTCTTCACTGTATAACATACAGTTTCTATAACATATTAATTCACTGTATATATCCTATAGCATATTAAATTCATACCTGCACTATATTTATATACTCTTTTCATATGTACATACCCTGCACTTTACTACTCTGCACTTCTGGTTAGATGCTAAACTGCATCTCGTTGTCCTAGTACTTGTATTCTGTTCAATGACAAAGTTGAAACTAATCTAATCTACTCCACGTCCTAGTGGAAAGCATGTTGACAGCAATTAAAAAAGCCACAGTAGCATAACAATAAAGATTCTATCATACGGTATCTCCCGACTGTGAAAAATGTTATGTGAGGTGTTTGCTCTCATTTTGCTCTCGAAGTGCACAAGATTGATGCATTTTACTTAAAAATGTACAAAATTTTCTCCTGGGGGGGGCATGCCCCCAAACCACCCTAGATGGTTTGGTGCCCCCCACCCCAGACTCTCATAAAATCATGTGAGAAATACTGAAAATACTATCTAATACTATCCATAATAAATCTTAATGGAGGTTTATGAAAGGACAATGCTATAAGAATGCTTTTTCCATTTCATTTATTATTAACTAAGAAGGTTGTCTGTGGTCTTATTGTTGTTCAGATCCAAAATGAACACAGCTTTTTAATTAAACCTGTTATCTGTAACTCCAGTATGAATCTGCAGATGCTATGATGTATCAGTTCAGTCCAATCAGCTGCAGTGTCCAGTCAATAACTAGCCTTATTTCCTGCATGCTGCTGCGAAATTGTTTGAAAGGGTGAGACAGAAACTTGATCATTGATATTATGGCCACATGGGGTGAAACAGCAGCCCAGGGCCATTGTCTGTCCACACCATTAGCTTCCTGTGGAGGAACTGTCAAATTCTCCCCCAAAATAATGACAAGGATACAAAGAGTATTTTAAGTAGCACCAGTCGGGATTTTGGCACGTCTCATTAAAGTCCAAGTGTTGTTTTATTCCTAGAAGGTGTAGAGCTTGTTTTTTCAGTTAAATTTAGGCCACAATAGATATCCTCACATCTAAGAGGAGCTCTTGGTTTTATTGATTTTGGCTGTTGTTGTTGTGTCATAGTCTACAGTGTGAAGTAGAGATCTTGTTAAATTGCTTTGTGGAGAAATTGCCTCTTGCTGTCATCTAGCTCCTCTCCCTTTCTCTTTCCACAAGACAAACGCTGTCAGCAGTGACGGGCGTATCCAAAGCATTTGGTTTGCATTTCTTAGTGTCCATGCGAGTGAAAAAACAGTTTTGTATGGAAGCCCATTTCCACATTTTGGAAATACACAGGCATGATGAATTAATTGAAGGAAAGATGTTGCGAATGCACGTTTTTGTCTGTCTCAGTTGCATTGCACACTCCAGCAAACTTTTGCTTTTGACAACTTTCCAATCCTTTTTCTTTTTTTCTGTCCGACTTGTTTTCTTCCCTCCAGTGGAGAAATGTATGAGCTCCATGCAGACGGGGACCCAGATGGTGAAGCTCCGTGGAGGCTCCAAGGGACTGGTGCGGTTCTTCTTTCTGGACGAACACAAGTCCTGCATCCGCTGGAGGCCCTCGCGCAAGAATGAAAAGGCCAAGAGTGAGTTACTTCTTCCCTCTTACAGTCACAAGGGAACCGCATTTGCTGTCCCGTTGTTCCATGTATTCATAGTTCAAACTTATGGAAGGCCATTCGTTCCATATTTCATGTGACAGCCAAAGGCATATTGAATGTTACTAGCCTTCTACAATCCAGTTGGTGAACGGATACTGAGAAACTGCACCAGCTAATTACCAGCTTTATTTAATTCACTGTTAGAGACAACACGATCTCTCAACCTAAATGACAGAATAGACCGTGTGTCAATACCACCCCTAACGACACATATGAGCTTTGCCAAAATGAGCGTTTCACGGCTCACAGTAGCACAGAGCGTTCTAAAAATAGCACACACATCATTATACAGACACGTATGGTTCACAATTGTAAAAAAAAGGCTGCCGTTTCTGTGAATTTATGCTGCAAAACCACTGACCTAGGTTTAGGGCAAAAAACGTCCTGGTTAGGTGTTATAAAAGACAGTTTAAACAATGAATGAATATTCGTAAATGCCAGAAGTAAATTAGTGGCGAGGGTGACATGAGCCACGGGATTTATCCTAATTCCTAATCCTCAATCCCTGCTACTAGCAGCATATCAAACATTCAGCCAGTAGTAATAGTGCTATACCTGTTGTATACATTTGCATCATTTATAAAAGTGATTCAGTCAGGAAAGCATGTGTGTATGTGTTTCTCCAGCTGAAGGGTTTGTGGAGAACACTGACAGCCACATGGGAGCAAACACAGCAGAGTGGCAGCATGTCAGGTGTCACGGTGATATCCTCCTGGACTTCCTGCTGTATACACATACAACTGCCTCAAACCAGCCTGGGGGAGGCTGTGTGTGTTTATGTGGTCGTATGTGTTCAGCTATATTACTAAATTATAAATGAGTGTGAAATAAAACAATATTTCATCCCTGTAGTATAATGTATGACAGACTGAAAGACGGAGAGATGCAGAGATATGTTAGTGATTTCTCTGGATATGGAGGGATTTAGCAGAATGAGTCTTGTTTGTAGGATTTCCAGGAATCAGAAGTACTCATTGCTGTCACGGGGGAAACTGATAAATGACTCGGGGCAGAGTCTTCTGGTAAATTCTCATTACCATCTCATAAATGCTGCATCTGAATAAACGGAGATCTCTGGGCACTGCTGGCCCAGTTCTTCCTTTTAATACCCCATATCATAAGTCCTTCTATATGATGGAAGAATTTCCCCATTAAGCTATCCCTATGTCCACGATCATTAATTCACAAGAAGGCTGAAGGCTGCTGAAGGTATATGTTGGCTTAAATAAGCTCAGTTTAAATCAGTTTGGTTTTTAAATGGGTTTATTTGCATTAGCTTTTGACTCTCCTCATACTTGTACTGTTTGGCGATTTAATGTAGAACAATATCCAAATGTTTTACCCCTGCAGAGTAACCAGGAGATGGAAATGTCAAATAACTTTAGGGCAATAAAATGTGCAATGTTTACCTCTGTAATATCATGCAGTGGAAGTATAAAGAAACATTTAAAAAACCATACAAAGTAGAAATACCACCATTTATTTATGTTTAAGAAAACACATGCAAAAACGTGAAACACAAGCAAACCAATTTGACAACACAAGTGCAGCTTTAGAAAATGCACTGCAAAGACTACAACACAATAGAAGTGTTTCCAGAGGACACTTAAGTTCAAGATGATGATAATTTCACGTTATAACGTTAGCGAACGATCATAGCATGCCAAGGTTAGCGGCCGATCAGAGCTTTCTAACGTTAGCAGCTGATCATAGCTTGCTAACATTATCGGCCAATCATAGCGTGCTAACGTAAGCTGGCGATTGACAGTGTGCTAGTGTTAGTGTGCTAGCAAGACCAAGACCAACTTCGTGCCGTTGAGAGAGACCAACTTAAACGTGTGTCATCCATTATTTGATTTGTTTAAGTGCAATATGATTGATGCGGGCTAACACTAGCGGGCTAACACTAGTGGGCTAACGCTAGCGGGCTAATGCTAGCGGGTTAATGATATATTTCATGTTATAACATGAAATTATCATTATCTTGAAATGATAATATCACAAGCGTGTCCAGACGTGTGCATCACTTGAAAGTGTCCTCTGGAAACACTTCTGTTGTGTTGTGGTGTATTTGGAGCATGTTTTCTTATTGTGTTGTGGACTTTTCAGCGCGTTTTCTTAATGCTTTTGCTTGTGTTTTGTGTATTTGCATGCGTTTTCTCAAGTTGCAGCGCTGTGAGCTCTCAGGGCCACCGTACTGACTGACTGACTTCCTGTTTGCTCCAACAGTCTCTATTGACTCCGTCCGGGAGGTGCGTGAGGGCAAGCAGTCTGAGATCTTCCAGCGCTATGCAGAGGGCAGCTTCGACCCCAACTGCTGCTTCAGCCTATACTACGGCGAGCATATGGAGTCTCTGGACCTGGTGTCTGGCACTGGAGAGGATGCACGGACCTGGATCACAGGTCTCAAGTATCTGATGGCAGGCATCAGTGATGAGGACAGCCTGGCCAAGAGGCAGCGCACCCGAGACCAATATCCTTCAGTCATTCAGTGGGGGGGAGGCGGGTCTGATAATTGGGCTGGTGATTGAAGGTTGCAAGTACCTGTAAAGAAAGTCTGTTATATGATCAACATTTTAGGGTTTTTCTGCTACCTACCTTAACCCACCGCGTCCTCACATGGCTGAAGCACACATTTACCGAAGCAGACAAGAACGGAGACGGCAGCTTAAGCATCAGTGAAGTACTGCAGCTCCTGCACAAACTCAACGTCAACCTGCCTCGGCAGAAGGTCAAGCAGATGTTCAAGGTACCGACGTGTGCTTTCTTTTTCTTTTGTTTTTAGTTTGCTGCACTCAAGAACTTTTTTATTATTACTTGTCTTTCACCTGTAGTCCAGAGGAAAAAAAGTCAGTTTTGCTCTGTGCTTGCTGAAGCAAATCTAAAGATCCTGAAAAGGGCAACATATTGAAATGTGCTTCTTTTTGTTACCTAACCAATATAAATGATTGAGCAGGTTGTTTCGTCCTTTTACATTTACAGAAAATACCTTAGAATCCACGGAAGTTATTACTTCCTAAGCTATGAAATGGGTCAACTCTGGTTTCAAAAATGATTGTGTTTTTCGGCTATCCCCAAATCAGTTACTTCTGCTATCCAAACAGACTAATTTAATATTCTAAGTGTGGATGTATTGTTAGTGTCAGGAAGTTTGTTCAGTCTGATCTTGATTGTTGATTTTTGTAGATATCTTGTATGTGCAAAGCTTGTCTTAAATTTATAACAAAAATGTTTTTTAAATGTTAAAATGTCACACAACTGTACACAGATACACAGTGCAGTCCAACTCCTCCAGACAGTAAATGGGCTCATCAGGTCACTTGAGACCGCAGGCTGGACTTACTTCCTGCCAGATAGTGAATGAGCAGTACGACTTAAGATGCTTTGACTGATAGATGTTGGCTAACACACATCTCAACCACTAACCCTCTTCCACAGCAGAGGGATTAGCATGCTACCGTGTTAAGTGTGTTGTTTGAGCCTGCCTCCAACAGAGCAGCTAGTGATCACTAAGTCCAGTGGCATGTTGACAATCACCCATATGGTGATGCTGGGACACAGATGGCCTCTGGTGTAATACACGGTAAACACTTGGGGACCAATCTGGCCCTGTATGTGTCTGTGTGCATGCATGAGGATTTGTGTGTTGACAGTCTGAGCTTTAATTTACCTATTAACAGCCAACAGTAATTTACCTGTGAACCCCTGTCTGAATAGACTAACTTATTCTGAGTTTGCACCAGTACCACAGATAATGGATCACATTTTAGAGCGCCTTGCTGCATTTGTTTGCATATGAATGAGGATAAATTAGCTCTGTGAAAGTCCTGTGAAATGCAGACTTATCTCATACTGACAGCTGTTGCTAATATTTTGTCCAAGGTATTTCTGTCAATGAGAGTAGACAATATATCAGAAAAACCTGTCTACACAGCACAATACATTTCAACAGCACCATAAACTCCAGCCTCATTTATGATCATAAACAGTCCCTGTACAAAAAGTGTTAAGTGCTACTGCATTAGACTGTAATTTTTTTTTTTTTTAGTAGGGCCGGGACTTTAAAAAAATTGACGCATTTTAATCCCACTTATTGCACCGCGGAACGTTTCTCACTGGATGAGTTTCAGGCGGACCGATTATACTGGAGCACCAACTAGCGTTCATGAGTTCAGACGACAACAAACCACAGTGAACATGAAGGAAGAAGCTGATGAGACGCTTTGGTTGGCCCCGTGGATGATGGGACATTTAGATACTAAAAACCAACGGATGGAAGCGTCGATAAGAGCATGGTTGTGTTGCTATGCAACAAGGAATTCACATATCACCGCAGCACATCCAGCCTCAAGTATCACCTCAATGCTAAACATATAGCAGGTAGGTCTATAGGTCTGCCTACCTATAGGCTACCTGGATTTATGAAATGTACTATATTTCTAAATATGCTATTGCTACACTTAATGGCAAAAATTGCACTGGTCTGTTGGATTTGAACAAAAATAAACAATATTTTTGTTGCTTAAGCTTCTGTATTCAGTCATTATTCAATGGTATACTAAAAATCCATGAGAAAAAAATGACTCCTCACTGTTCTCAGGTCAAATATTTATATGCGATTAAAATGCAATTAATTTCGATTTATTAATTACAAAGCCTCTAATTAATTAGATACATTTTTTTAATCGAGTCCCGGCCCTAATTTTTAGCAATGGGGACCAAATGACCTATCAACTAATTATATGTGTGTGAAAGTAGTTTAAGAGGGAAGAAGGTTGCTAAATGCTGCCATTCAGGGGCGATTCTAGGAGCTGACGAGGTCTGGGGTTAAGCACAGACCATCTGGGGCTTATGTCAGGGCGCAGGTGCACATGCTTAGCAAGTGGGGAGGAAAAGAAGCCGGCTTGGGGGGTGTGGGGGGCATGCCCCTCAGAGAAAATATTTGCCATAAAAGCGCAAATTTGGTGGCCTCTCAAACATTCTTATGCCACTATTGCGTCATATACACTGATCCTAATGTTTGCATATTTAAATGAGTTTACCCAGCTGATTGTAAACATGTAGGGAGTTATTGTAATGGATAATGACTTCTTGTTTGTTTTATTTAAAACCATGCCTGATCCTGACTGATCAGAACTTTTGTAATTAAGAATTATTATTTAATATTTATTTATTGACACATTCAATGTAAGGTTATTTTCATTGAAGAAGAGTGAATTTATGTTTCTGTAAAGCAACACATTCATGGCATGATAGTGACTTGATAGGGTAAACAAGGTTATTATTTATAAAATATACCTATGCCAAAAGTCAAAATATGTAAATATACTTTATCTCCGTCATCTTCACTGCTAGTCCATGCCAGCTCAAAAAGTGGCCTGCTTAGCTGATCCTTTGTGCTGGCAAAGCCCAGTTAGGTCATTGGCTTCGCTGCACTGTTACATTGTAAATATTGCATGCCATAGGCTAGGAGAAGCTACTGTTTGTAGACACTTGGATGATTTCAACACATCGCACCTCAGCTGCTCTGCCTGGATGCATTTTGGATTATAGCTGATTTTGTGCCCGAACCGACGGACAATAACCTCCAGGCCTATATCACTTTAAATATGTACAAACTTGATTTGGGGAAAAAGTGACTGCGTCTTAGAGATGCTTTGCTTAACAAAAAAATGTGATGTAAACCCTAAACTAGGGCTGGGCAATATGGACCAAAAGTCATATCCCGATATATTTAGGCTGAATATCGATATACGATATAAATCCTGATATTTATATCACAAAGTGAGAGCAAATGTTCAGTCAAAGTCAAAGCCAAATCTGACATGTCACAATTAGTTTTAATAAAACCGTTTATTTAAGTGAACATAAATACTGTGTAACAGGAGTACCTTTTTTTTTTATTTTTTTTTTTATTTTTTAAAAGTCAAAGCTCCATAAAGTGCACATTTAAATAAAATAGCCTATGAAATAAAATAGGCCAACCTTTTTCTGAAACAAATATCTTTATATGAGAAAAAAATTACGAACATTACAAAAGAACTAAATATGAAAAACCCTAGTAAGAGCAGCATTTATATATAAAGCAGCTTGCCTGGAACAAGGATCACATCGCAAATTTGAACTGTAACGATGTATGCAATATGGTCTAATTCAGCATCACATTTTAAAATATATTGAAACATTTTTTATATCGCCCAGCCCTACCCTAACCCTAACCCTAACCCTTGTGGGTTATGAGCATTACCTGTATAAATGATGAGTAGCCTACCATTTGTGTACACTAAAAACATATTACAACATTATTACAACATTTATCGTGCCCCCAATAACTAAAGCTCTTAGGCAGAGCAACACATCTTTTTCCGGACCAAAAACATTCAGGTCTCGGCTCAAAACACAATCCGCTTTAACCACCTATGATTGGCCAACGACGCCACTGCTGCCATTGTTTTACTAATGTGCAGAAACTTAACAGTGTAGAAACAAATATTTGCCAGCCAAAACATCTTTTATCCAGGAAGCTCAAAAAAAACTGAGCCTGTGAAGCATGTGAAATAAACCATAACGATGATTTCAACTCCAGTATTTGGGCACCCAGCAGATCTCTCGTCTGACATACTATCGAAGATGAATCAAAGCAATTGTAGTAGAAGTTAATGATTTAGTAACTGGCCAGAATCACCAACAACATTCTGGTGTGGGTTTTCAACATAAGACACAAATATAATTAGCAATAATGAATAAAAAGGAAATTGGAAATACACAGCAGCTAAATCACATACATTGTATCAAAGGAAGTAGGTAGAAAGACACATTATATAAAATACACAATCAAAAAAACAAAACCTCAGAACAGAAATTAAAATTAGGAACATCATTTTTAAACTATACTGTACATGATAGAATGTATACATCTTCAAATAATATCATGAGAGAATGTGTGCATATGAAAACAGCCAACAATGCAGTCCAGCCAAATGAAAGAGACAAATAACAATAATAATAATAATAATATAACTTTATTTATATAGCACCTTTTAAAAACAGCAGCTTACAAAGTGCTTTGACAGAGAGCAGTTAATCACAAGGAGAATGATGCCATAAGGCTAAAAACAGTACTTGCATTAAAAGAAAAACAATAAGAGACATTCTCAGATACACAGAAAATAAAAGGTAAAAGGAGTAAAAAAGTAAGATAGGAAGGTAGAAGATAGGAAGCCTTGCATAAAAGCAAGTCTATAAAAGTGGGTTTGAAGAAGTGATTTAAAATAAGTTACTGACTCTGTGCATCTTTTTATAAATAACTGAGTTCATCAAAGTTAAAATGTGCCATACTCCCACCAAAACTCAATAACAGCGTGAGTTAGACGGTAGGCTTTTTTTTTTTTTTGTTAATTAATATTGACTTTACCTTTTGCTTTGTAAAACTGTCCAACTATAATAATGCAGAGTTTAGCTCATGGATGGATATAACTATATGTGGTTGTTTATTATCCTCAGTTTCTCTTTGGTACATTTGCATGATGTAATCCTTTTCCTTTATGTGTACCATAAGGCCCTACCTCTCAATTGTTTAATTCAGACTTATGTTTTGCATTACCAGACCAATCTGTGGTGTGTTTGTATTTCTTCATAGCAGTCACAATCGTCTTGAGCAGCTAAGTCCAGGATGCTGCAATGGCGCCCCTGCAAAACAGATAACAATGATATCGGAGGGCAAGAAGAATGTTACATGACATACACAGCTAATGGCAGCCAGATATCTATATCCAGTGTAGAGACATTATCTCACAATTACACAGGGGACAGTTCTAAACACAAGAGTGGAAAAAAACCTACAGCTGAGAGCTGATTGGCCTTTTAACCTTTCTGAATTTCAAGCATTAGGTAATTTAGCACAGTTAAATGGGCTATCACAAAGTAAAATGACCCCAGTTGGCAGTGTCCAGTGTGTTCTAATCACGTAGCATGTATAATTAGGTCTGCCTACTAATACTTTGCTCTCTCATCTAAGTCCATCTGCATATTTTCCACATGAAAACAAGCCCATTTAAAGCTTAATTTCCTCTGGGCAGACAGGAAGTTACTACTCTTTTTGTTAAGGAAAGCCAGGAAAAAACACACTAGCCTGTACATGCTCATTTGATGTGATTTACTGTGACATATACGCCAGAAAGGAAGAATACATTGTTGTTGCTTAGGGACTGTGTTCAATAGTTAAGAAAGTGGCTGGAGTGAAGATCTTAACAGTTATTCAGCACTTTTCCCCCATGAAGTCAAATTTTATGCCAATCTTTCCAATATTTAGACATTTCCCACAAAACTATGTCAACCTCATGGTGGAAAAGTCGGGGAAAACCAAAGTCTTTCCTCTGAGGCAGTATTTAGCCATGTTTCCTTTTGGGGTAAGAGTGGCCATCAGGAAAGTCTCAGGTCACCCCCTATCAAATGTCCGCTCACTCAGCGTATCTCCGTTATAAGTTAGGGATTTAGAGACTCCGGAGGTGACGTATGGTTTTCGATCATCGCAACCGATTAAACACGGGAGATGCAACTGTGGCCGCCGTCGTTAACTGTGCACAACGTCATCAGCTGATCATAAAGCAGCATGGCTAATTATGCACAGCTTCTCCGCTGATCATAAACATAGTGATCGGGAATTAACCAGCATCGCTAACTCTGCACAGAGTGTCCGGTACTCCGGTCCGGTACACCTCCTGCAGCAGCAGCACATACACACTGCACTGCTACAGAGCTAACTGTTAGCCTGTTAGCACATACACACTGTACTGCTACAGAGCTAACTGTTAGCCGGCTCTGTGACTGCCGCTGGGAGAGACTGCTGCAGGAGGAATGTGCCGCTTCGACTCGTTCTTACTCCTGTTAACGAGCTGCGGGGGCTGGCTGAAAAGTTCCTAATTGTATCAACAAAGTCGCTAAGTTGGCAACACTGCTTCGCTGACTTTTACAAATGGCGCGTGTTGTTGTGGGGTCAGGTACTCAGGGGAGAAAAACGTCCCTGCTCCCAACAAAAATCCGCTCCGGACTGCTCATATTCAAATTAGGGGTGTTTCGGCAAGTGAGACCCGCCTCATTCCGGGTATTGTGCGGTAGTGGAAACAGCCCTTTTGACAGTCAGGGCATTGGCTTAGGAAGTCAGGTGATTTAGAATAAATCTCTATAAACTGATACTCTCCTAATTAAGTATCAATGTAGTTAATTTTGATTTCAGGCCACCATGTGCCACTGAGACAAATGTGCAATTCTGGGATTTAATATTGGCACCAAAATCTCTCAATTTAAACCTATAATAACAAACTGATTTAGCTGTGGGAAGGTGGGAAGACTTTCAAGCAGGGAATCATGTGCAGCACTGATTTTGAAGCAGAACTCTAGGATCCTTCCTAAAATATGACTTTTTTATGAATATGAAGATCTTTAATAATCTGTTCCCAAATCACAAAAAAATATTTGTACAGTTAGACATCGGACAATCAAATAACAAAAAGTCTGTAGAATCATATTGGCTTGCTGTGGAAGGAGGAAGTTATTTCAGATCGATGTGTCGCTCCCATATACATTTCTAAGCTAGATGGTACACTGAGCTGCTCAGAGGCCAAGCTCCAACTAGCACAGACGTCATCACCCTCCAGTGATCGGCTGCCTCCAGAGCTGCCTGGCATACGGAGCTGGTCACAGACTGCATGAACCAAAAGGAGGCAAGGATTACACAGGTCATGGTGTGACCCCCCGCAGTGCTCTCGATAGGCCCGTTCAAGTCTTTTGTAGGCTGACTCTGTATCTTTCCAGCTTGTTACATCGAGACATACAAACTAGTCATTGTGTTGGGGAATTATGTACACAAACATGATAGTAGGTAATAATTGAATAAAACTAGTTTCATGCCAGTTTTTGTGTTTTCTTTGACTAGGACAAGACTAAAATGTCTGGAGCTTTGGTTACTGACAAAAGACAAGATGGCTGAAGTTGACAATGACTGACATGAGGGGTGTTTCCATTACAGTTGACCAACCGGAATGAGGCGGGGCTCACTCCGAAACACCCCTAATATGAATATGAGCCTTTCTGAACGGTCGTTTGTCCGGACTTTTTTTGGCCCTGTAGAAGAGCAGGGCCGTTTTTCTCCCCTGATAAAAGCCTGGTGGCTGATTGGATGGAACGCTAAGCAGGATGTGACGTAGTACTCAACGCCACATCCACACACGGCAAAGCCAGCGAAGTAGCGAGTGGTCACACCCGACAAAAAACATAAGCCCGTTTCATAGTGTGGTCCCACAAATCCTCGCTGTATTGCTGGAAAGATCTGTGCCAGCTCTTCACCTTAGGGTGTTCATAGTGATCCCGCAAAGGCAAAGTGATTTTCTGCCCTTTCATAATGCAGTCTGGCGTCGCGGAATGAGGTGCACAGTAGCACAGTGCTAACAGGCTAACAGTTAGCTCTGTAGCAGTATAGTGTGTATGTGCTGCTGCTACAGGAGGTGTTCACTTTGCGATTTCAAGCACCGGACACTCTGTGCACAGTTAGCGATGCTGTTAATTCACGATCAGTGGTGGACACTTTGTGTACAGTAAGCATGCCCGTTTGTTTATGATCAGCGGCGGACATGGTGCACAGTTGGCGACAGTCACGGTCAAAACTGTCGCTTAGTGATTATGCGACGATCAAAAACCCTACGTCACCTCCAGAGTCTCGTTATTCCTTCTGGGGGCCTTTTTTGTAATGGCGACACGCAGAGTGAGCGGACATTTGAGAGGGCGTGGCCTGAAACCATCCCAGCGGCCACTCTTTCCCCTAATGGACCCACGGCTATTGATGAAAAAATAACTGGCGAAATGAACACTACATCAAACCAAATAAATGTTGCATTTTACATTTTATCAAGCATCACAGACACAGACCTCTCATGCCCGGGAATTTGTCAATTTATAGGAAAGGTTTGGTTGTTTAAATCCTGTCAACAATTTGGGACATGAAGATTAAGGCTAGAGAAAGTGAAAGTGTCTCTTGTACCTGGTGTGTGTGTGTGTGTGTAGGAGGCAGACACGGATGACAACCAGGGGACGCTGGGCTTTGAGGAGTTCTGCTCCTTCTACAAGATGATGTCGACTCGTCAGGATCTTTACCTCCTCATGCTCACCTACAGCAACCACAAAGACCACCTCGACACAGATGACCTGGCCCGCTTCCTGGAGACTGAGCAAAAGGTTTGAGCTTGTTCGTTTCGATCAGCTTTGAAAAGTTACTCCACTAATTAATCATTGCACTCTTATAACATTGTTGAACTAAGGCTGGAGAGTTTAACAAAAAAGAATAATAACCAGAACTATTAAGATTAAGATATTACCTTGATAGTCCCACAAAGGGGAAATTCAACCTCAGCATTTAATCTGCATCCTTATACACACCAGTTTAGGAGCAGTGGGCAGCACATTACTGTGCCCGGGGAGCAGTGGGGGTTCAGGTGCCTTGCTCAAGGGCAGCTCAGCCTTTAACCTGACAGTCCTGGAATTTGAACCAGCGACCCTTCAGTTGCAGGCCCCATCCTCTAACCTCTAGGCCTCGGACTGCCCACAAGTTATTTTATTCCACACAATGCAATTTGACTACCAACTGGGTGTGTTATGCTAGTAGCAGCTAATATAGCCTAGAGCCATTAGCCATACCTGTATCCTAGTCACACCTCCTCGTTATTTATTTTTAAACTCACACCTCATTTATTTTATTTATTCAGGCCGCCCAAAATGAAATCTGTGCAACCTTAAAATATATTTGGGAGCCTTTGTGCCCTTCTAGGTGGGTCGTATTGCCCTCACCCTAGTCTCATAAAATCCTGTGGGAAACAGTGTGTGAGCCAGTGGTGGAAAGTAACTAAGTACATTTACTCAGGTACTGTACTTTAGTACAATTTGGAGGTACTTGTACTTTACTTGAGTATTTCCGTTTTTTGTAACTTTTTACATCTACTCCACTACATTTTTAGGCATTAATTTTTAACTTAAATCTCATAACAGTATATTAAATAATTAAAATGAGCCCTGTCTTTACAAAATCAAAGCACTGCTTACATAAAAGCATCAATACAAATAATGTAATAATATATTTAGAATATATAAAACAATCTGAGAGGGTTCATTCTGCATAATGAGTACTTTTATTTTTGACACTTTAAGTACATTTTGATGCTGATACTTTTGTACTTTTACTTCAGTAAGTTTTGAATGCAGGACTTTTACTTGTAGTGGAGTAATTTCACAGTGTGGTATTAGTACTTTTACTTGAGTAAGGGATCTGAATCTGATCTGATCAACCAATCAACCAATCAATCAATCAGACTTTATTTGTATAGCACTTTTCATACGAGAGAGGCAACACAAAGCGCTTTACATAAAAAAAGGAGAAAATAATAATAATAAAAACATAACGAAACATAGAAACAAGCAAACACCCAACCCTCCACCCCACCCACCTTCAACCCACCCATCCTATTAAAAACAAAGCACAAGCCATCTCAACACGGAGCAGTGAGGAAACACTGGAGGCAGGTTAGAAATAAATTAGGTAAAGAATAAAGAAAGATTAATATAAAATAAAATATAAGATACAAATATATATGTATTAATAATAAAATTAAAAAAATCTCAAGCGAAGAAAAAGAAGAAGGAGAACTGAAGGATTTTTGGAGGCCACCTAACGTTACTGAAACTCAAGAAGTAGTTGGTGATGGTGTTAGACCACATTTCAAATCCTGGCCCCAGGATGTGTAAAGCCCCAGTTGCGGTGTTTTTTTCCAATGAAAGACATTTGGTGGGAAACTTTTTGAAGTTTGGAGCACCAGTGATGCAAAGTAAAACCCAAGTATTTCCGAGCCCTGATTATTCTAGTTCTGTTCAGATTTAACAGACCAATACAACATGCTACTCAATTTGGCAGCTGTTGGTAGGTGTATTTTCAGTCTTTGTAGTTAAGCTACATTGCTAACAGTAGGTCCTAGCAAGCATGGATATTTCTGTTGCTACCATCCAAATTGACTAGTATAGCAGTGGTCAGGGTTCGTACGGGGCTTGAAATCCTTGAAAATGCTTGAATTTAAATGTTGTATTTTCGAGGGTTTTTTGGATAAAGTGCTTGTAAATGCTTGGAATTCTTACTATATTTATCTTGCAATCTGACTATATCCATCTATAGACCATAGATAATCACATGTTCAATGTAAAAATAATGAGTAGCCTTTCTGAAATGAAGTCCATTCCTCTTAAAAGTGTAACACCATCGCTGTTGGTATGTTTAAGTGAAATCTCCCTCTTTTAAAACATGCAATTTACAACAGGTGTAAGATACTGGAAAAGCTTGAAAATTAACCTTGAATGCTTGAATTTGCCCACTGAAAAAGTGAACCAACCCTGAGGGGTGTATCAGCATTTCGTGCTTGAGGCCTTAAAAAGATGCTTTTTAAATCCCGAACCAATTAAATGTAAAAGCCTCTCATTGGCTGCTTCAGATTTTTCAGAAGTCTGTGTCATTTCTGCTCTTTCAAAGTGTTGTTGACCAAATACCCATAAGGCTGCTTGTTTTTAGCTTCTGAGAGGGTGGCAGTCAGGAGCTTATTGAGTAAGTGGTGCTTAATGTAGGGAAATGGAGACGGTGAGAGCCCTACAGAGATATTACCTCCAGGACAATCTCACCACTTACATTGTAAACATTGTAAAGGGTTTTTGGATGAAGTACATATCTCCACTAATGATACCACCGTCTGAAAAAGAAAATATAGAAAATGAGCATTTTCTTTAAAGACTCTTTCATCTAATTGGCACACTGGGAGGCTAACATGTAACAGAGTCACTTTAAAAGCAGGAGGCTCTCTTTGGATAGTTGGATTTTGTCCGTTCCACTCAGGTGGAATATATTTTTTTTCTGCTATTATACTCAGTGTTTAGTTCTAGTGCTGTGAATAAGATGGCTTTCCTCCTCCTGTTATTGTCGAGTGGTGGAAGCAGTTTTATGAAGTGAGTTGTTTGAAATGATGCCAAGATACAGCAGCAGAGTTGTCTCAGCCGGTATCATTAACTACAGACAGTTTCATTGTGCATCGAAACACAAACGAGATGATGTGAAACACAGGTTGTGTATTCAAGTGTCTGTCAGAGTGTTGCTGTTAATCATGTGTCTCTGGAACTGACAGACTAAAATATGTTAATGGGAAAAAAATAGCCATTATCTGTTCACATGCAGTCCAAACCAAAGTATGTTCCCAAGGCAGCAGGTGTGGCTTCAGAAGTGAAGAGAACATAATTGAGTTAGTTGGACCAGACACACAACTAATACATGACTAGATTGGTCATTTTACTTCACTTTCATTTTTCCATATTGGTTAATATCTAATACAGGTACATCTCAAAAAATTAGAATATTGTGACAAAGTTCAATATTTTTTGTTAATTATTTCAGAAAGTAAAATTCATATATTACACAGATTCATTACATTTAGAGTGAAATATTTCAAGCCTGTATTTCTTGTAATTTTGATGATTATGGCTTTCAGATAATGAAAACACAAAACTCAGTGTCTCGGAAAATTAGAATATTGCATAAGATCAATAAAGAAAAAGATATTTAAAACACAAATGTCAGGCTTCTGAAAAGTATCTTCATTTCTATACATCAATACTTGGTTGGGCTCCTTTTGCAT
Source organism: Centropristis striata (assembly GCF_030273125.1). NCBI lineage: Eukaryota > Metazoa > Chordata > Actinopteri > Perciformes > Serranidae > Centropristis > Centropristis striata. Next base: position 13,297,142 of record NC_081521.1, read on the forward strand.
GAATTAGTGCATTAACCCATTTAGGTCTAAAACGGCCAGAAAAAATGCCTGTAAAACCTATGCGATTTTAAAATGACCCCCTAAAACCTGAAGTTTTTTTGGAAATTCAACAGAAGTGTCAACGCTTACTAAATAATCTTTTTTTTTCAGTTCTGTAAAAGTCCCATGTTGCATTGCGACACTCCCACATGTATTCTGATGCATTTCATTGGCCAAGAGACCGAAAATAGGTGGAAAAAACTACAAATACTACAAAACGATGTATCCGCTTTCCTGGCTTTAATGGTAGAATAACGCAACAGAGCTCGCGGTTTTAATGGTAGAAATGCGGTAATGCTTTCCTGGCTTAAATGGGTTAATACGGCGTGGCATGGAGGAGATCAGCCTGCTTAGGTATAATGGAAGCCCATGTTGCTTTAATAGCAGCCTTCAGGTCATCTGGTGTCTCTCTCCTTCCTCTTGACAACAGCCCATAGACTCCTATGGGCTTCAGGTCAGCCCAGTAACACCATGGTCACTGAAGCAGCTTTTGGTACCTTTACCAGTGTGGGCAGGTGCCAAGTCCTGCTGGAGAATGAAAGCAGCATCTCCTGGGAGCTTGTGGAAGCATGAAGACTCTAAAATGTCCTGCTAGATGGCGAAATTACAAGAAAAACAGGCTTGAAATATTTCACTCTACGCGTAATGAATCTATATGATGCATGAGTTTCACTTTCTGAAATGATTGACAAAAAATATTGAACTTTTTCATGAGATTCAACATTTTTTAAATGTACCTGTATATGACCATGTGTTATTTCTGAACAAACCCAGCACTGACTTGTGTCAACAGGGCAACAGGGCATTCAGGGCTTTAGCATTTTTTATATTTAGTGTTAGCATCATTAAACCATTAATATAGAATGTTATTTGCAGTATATACACTAGGTTTTTATTATCAAACAGGTAGGGGTTCACATAGCTTTAAATAATTAAATAAGTTTCAATATAATATATAACGGCCATGCTTTCTTTCATATGTGTTCAAATTCTGAAAGTCTTTTCCAGCACTGTGTGTAAGTGTGTCGGTGTAGAGAGAGCTGGCAGCAGCCTGTGGGCTCTCTGCTGCTCAGCGAGCTGACAATGGATATGGGCTAACATTTGCTAAGTGTCTGGATTTACTTTCTCTCATCCAGATTATATTGAAATGGGTAGTGTTCTCCATGGAACACACAGTTACACACTCACCCTGCTGTGTACTTAGATTTGGGTTGGGGAAAAAAAATCTAAATTGGAAATAACCTTGGTGGAACTCTGTCCTACATATTAAAAGCCCTATTCTCTCATGTTGTTTTAACATCACACACACACACACACACACACACACACACACACACACACACACACACACGGCCACATGCTGTCTTTGGGGATGGGGCGACATACGATTTTATCATGGATTGCGATAAATAAAAAACCTCATAGTTGATGGTGGTGAATTTCCATTATAGGGATAATCATGAAATTCTAACAAGTGACCTGAAAAAGCCGTCTAGCTTGATAATGTACAGATTTTTCATAATTTATTTTGAATTGCCACAAAAGCAACCCACAACTTTCTTTTAATTCCAAAATGTGTAGCTTATCTCAAGAGATTCCAGTATGTTTTAGTGTCCTTGGTAACACTTGGTAACAACTAAGTGATGTTTATAGATGGTTTATAAACCAATTATTAACCATTTACAAAGTGCTATACATATTTAACTTTAAATGTTTTCAACCAATTTCTTAAAGCTATATGAATCATTTCAAAATCATTAGCATACTCAATATGGTGTTAAAATGGGTGCAACTAAAACTATTGATAAACTATTAATTATAATTTATTGGTTTCTTAACGGTAAAGTAACTATAAACTTACATTAATATACCATCTATTTGTCATTTATGAATGATGTAGTTAGTCAAACATTAATAAATTATGTATTGACCATTCTAAATGATCTATATACAGTTTATCAATGCTGATTAAACATTAATAAATCTGTTTATCATTTATAAATGATGGTTATTGTTAAGTGTTACCGTGTCCTTTTAAGAGTTCTAACCCGTTAATCCCCATTTTAAAGAAAATTGGTGGTGGAGGCAGTGGATGTTTAGGGGGAGATAGCAGGTTAATAGTAGATGCCACATAGCTGTGGAAGATGTCGTAGAAAGTCTTTAAAGAAAAACACTTGACGACCAGGTAGATTCGAATTACAGCCTTTGTGCGGGATTTATTTTGCAAGTATCAAAAACAGATACAGATGTCAGAGGTGACAGACCCAAATCCAAAAGTCAGAACAACACTGAGCGAGGCAACACCCTGTGTTTCTCTTTTTAGTTTGCAGGTTTGTGCGTTTTTATTTCTGTGTAACTAAGGTTCAATGTCTGTCATTTCCTGTTATGTTCCACTTTTGATATAAGAGCACACTTGGGAGGTCAGATTCCTGTTCTAATGTTATCGTATCAACCAGAGCATCCGCTTACAACATGCTAAGCTGACTTGTCTAATGAGTTTTTCCTTTCCCATAAAACTGATATCCTACCTTGTTGGCAGGTCATGCAATCATGCATTCATTTCTTTATGTTACATATATTTTCAATGGATTTACACTACAAAGACATCATCTGAGAGCTGCAACCTGAAGATTAATTTGAGATGCAGCTCAGCACTGTGTGACTTTTTCTAGTCATAAATCTGTAATATGAATTAATAGATTATTCAATTGATTCATATGAGTAAATACTGTCTTATTCAATGCTCAAATATGGTCTTCAACCACCCCAAAAGAATGTCACTCCCCTGCTCATATCCCTCCACTGGCTCCCCGTTTGGTGCCTGTATTAGATTCAAAACCTTGACACTTGCTTACAAAACAGATAACTAAAACAGCTCCCGCCTACCTTCATTAAGTCTACACAATCCCATTCATGGCGCACTTCCAATAAAGGGCACCAGGCTCTTTCACTACTGCAGGAGCCCCAAATCACTCACTAGACTCTTCTCCTCTGTGGTCCCCCGGTGGTGGATCGAGATTACTAAACTGCATCCAATCTGCTGAGTTCCTCTCAATCTCTGAGAAGAGACTAAAGGCCCAGCTGTTTACTGAACACCTTCACACATAATGGGCATGAATAATGGGGAATAGGGGGAAAAAGTTCTATGCACTCTATGCATTGCCCCCTTCATCTTATCTTAACCCCATGGCACTTGTTGTTTTCTGATTAGATCTTGAAATGAAATTGAAAATGGGAAATTAATCAAATATACGCAGTTCCATAACTGTTTAGGGACCCCAGTATGGGATCCCTATGGACTGTTTGTGAAAACACTAAACACGACCCCATTACAGGATGAGAGAGTTCCAGGTGAAGGCCTGGTACTGCCCCGACCCCAGATGGGATTTGATTGATTGGTTTTAACCATCTGGAGTCCACGAAAGCACCAGAGCACGTCTCTTCATGATATCACGACGTAAAAATGAAGCAGCATGGTTCCCTGCCGTTAACTTCCCTCTAAAGTCCTAAAGGCTTTAAACTTCACGCCACTTTGTTTGATGATGATCGGGCAAGTACAACTGGAGATAAGGTCAAATATATTTAGTATAAAAACATAGAACTAGATATTCTTATATGCTATAGTTACAACCTGTGTTCATATTTACAACATTTCAAATTATTCGTAGAGCATGATTGTGTTTTTAAAGAATAAAAAAAATAGTATTTCAAGTTTTTTCTACTCAGAATCCTATTTTATGGTTCAAAGTGTTGATCCAGTAAGGCAGAATGAAAAATATTTTTTAATGAATGAACTCCAGAAGGTCAGATTAACTCAGATTTTTTTCATTTTCAGATTTCAGACCCATCTTACTCTCACTCAAGTAACATTACATCGTAAATTTAGACAATTTATCAGACTGTGCAGCTCCTTCTGGACACACACAAGACTTTATAGACTTAAAGAGCAGCTTCCAGACAAACAGTTGGGATGGAGCTGGGATATCTTACATGGAATATATGTATTATTGTTTGTTTTTTAGCAGATACATAGTATTGTTGTGTGACATGCATTTACATCAATTGTAGATGACCAAGGTGACCAAGGACCATTGCCTGGAGATTATCAACAAATTTGAGCCGTGCTCTGAGAACCAGAAGCAGGGAGTTTTGGGAATTGATGGTAAGTCCACTTTACCTTCAAATGGAAGTATTTTTTTTCATTTTGGCTGTCTATATCAAATTCAGAATTGTACATTGATGTTGCTGTAGCCTTTGGGTCTTCCATCTGTCTGTATCTGTCCAGCGTGTCAACTGGCTCATTGCATGTGATTAATTAAGCAGATTCTTTTGTCTGAAGAGACTCACAATTGGAGAACGTTCAGGGTTCCACTGCAAGTGCCAAGTGAATTGTTCTTCTTTTCAAAAAACACTAACTGTGTTGAAGCAAATGGATCCACATTCACAGTGTGAATCTCAATTTGACTGGAATAAAGCTGGCCTGCCAGAAAATTGCCAGTATTTCTATACTGCTGAGAAACGTATGACACAATTATACATCATTTTATCAGACTGTCTATTTGCACCTTGGTGAGAATAATCACATGGCAGCTATTAGGCTATTTACACCCAGTCAAGACCTGGCCGAAAAAAAGATTTTAGAAATAAAACACTGAAAATTGGAGTGTGCTTATGTATTCACCCCCTTTGCTATGTACAACATTAATGGAGGTTATTACATTATCAGGTTAGCCTTCATTTCCCAAGTCCTGATAATGTAATAATTCCCCAATATTGTAATAATTTAACAGCAGACCACCCATTACTTGGGTTCAAGTGGTGATACTGTGTAGGCAACTCTAGCTCAAGAGATCTAGCGCCACCAACAGGTCAAAGTTGAATGTTTATTAACTTTTGACCCGTTCATCCGTTTTTCACAAACGAGGTATCCATGACAACACGAATGACGTCAACAGCTTCTTGAAATCTAAAGGTGCTTGGTGTTATACTTTATTACATTATTGGTAAAAAAGTATATTACATTATTGGGAAATGCACTTTATTACATTATCGGGAAGTTATTACATTATCAGGTTTTATTACATTTTCAATGGACTCAAGTGCAGATTTTTATTACATTATCGGAAATGTATTACATTATCAGGTTCTACAAGCCCCTAAAAAGTTCTGGTGCAATTAATTACCTTCAGAAGTCACATAATCAGCCAAATAAAGTCCACCTGTGTGCAATCTTAGTGTCACATGATCTTTTCTGAAAGGCCCCAGAGGCTGCAACACCACTAACCAAACAGCACCATGAAGACCAAGGAGCTCTCCAAACAAGTCAGGGACAAAGTTGTCGTGAAGAACAAGTCAATAAGCCATACACGCTGGGCTTTATGGAAGAGTGGCCAGAAAAACGACATTACTTTAAGATAAAAATAGGATAGAACGTTTTGACTTTGCCAAAAGGCATGTGGGAGACTGTCTGGCGTAAACCCAACACATCTTATCACCCCAAGAACACCGTGGTGGTGGCAGCATCATGCTGTGGGGATGTTCTTCAGCAGCAGGGGCTGGGAAACTGGTCAGGATCGAGGGAAAGATGGATGGAGCTAAAAACAGGGATATTCTTCAGAAAAACTGGTTTCAGTCTGCCAGTGTTTAGAGACTGGGACCGAGGTTCACCCTCCAGCAGAACAACGACCCTCAGCATACTGCTAAAGCAGCACTCTTGTGGTTTAAGGGGAAACATTTACATGTGTTGGAATGGCCTAGTCAAAGCCCAGACCTCAATCCAATTGAGAATCAGTGGTCAGACTTGAAGATTGCTGTTCACCAGCGGAAACCATCCAACATGAAGGAGCTGGCGCAGCTTTGCCTTGAGAAATGGGCAAAAATCCCAGTGGCTCGATGTGGCAGCTCATAGAGACTCATCCAAAGCAACAAAACATGGAAAATGCCAAGGGGGGGAGGTGAATACTCTTCCAAGGCACTGTAGTATTATAATTTTCAAAAATCAAAAAGAATTTACTTTAAACATATTTTCAGTTAAAGTGTATTGATGTTTGTTTGAATGCATTTAATAATTGAAGTAAATCATTGATTTATTTTTCTAAAAGTTGGAGCAGAAGAAAATGGAAAACATCTGAAAAGCTTTTCCATATGAATTAAAAACACATTTACTGTGGCCCATTGTGGTCATCTTGTCACTACACTAAAAACATGTCAAAAGGTATTTGTTTAACTGTCTTTCAGGTTTTACCAACTACATGCGGAGCCCAGCAGGCGACATCTTCAACCCAGAACATTATAACGTGAACCAGGACATGAACCAGCCACTGTGCAACTACTTTATAGCCTCCTCACACAACACCTACCTGATGGGTGACCAGCTGATGTCACAGTCCAGGGTGGACATGTACGCATGGGTGCTGCAGGCTGGTTGTCGCTGTGTAGAAGGTCAGCATTCAATTTCCTTGACTCGATTTATTGTACACTTACAGTTTCACATAGGGTTAAAAATTTAATTTTTTATAGCAGCCTATATTTTTGATTGAACTACAATTTTCAGTCCTGTGCATTTAGCTCTCTTGGGTGGGTGAAGGAAGGCAAACATATAGAATAAAAATATGTTGCAAATATAAACTGGAGGGACACTTATTATTCATTTATGGTTCAATTTGTGATTTATGTTTTTTTTCCAAACCTTTCAGTTAAAGTTTTCAGGCTCTTGACTCATAGTATCGTCTACCTTATTCAAAGATGATACATAGGAAGAATAAAAATAAAGCAAATGTAAAGAATGTATTTGGAATAATTAAGAAATTCCTTGTGTTATATCTATTATGATATGTAGTTAAGTTATATTTAGTTTTTTGGCTTAGTTGTGTGTTGACTTTGTCTTTCCTGGCCACAGTGGACTGTTGGGACGGTCAGGACGGGGAGCCCATCGTCCACCACGGCTACACCCTCACCTCCAAGATCCTGTTTAAAGACGTCATTGAGACCATCAACAAGTACGCCTTCATCAAGAACGAGTAGGTTAAACAGACACACACACACACACACACACACACACACACAATCTGGGAGGAGGGCTCTCACAGCAACCTGTAGAGCAGAGGTCACTAAGACTACGTTCAGACAGCAGGGCTTAATGCTCAATTCGGATTTTTTTGTGGGATCCGATTTTTTGCAAGGTTGTTCACATTTCCAATTAAATGCGACTTGTATGTGATCTCCAGTGTGAACTTTAAACGTACCAAAAGTGTCCTGCATGCGCATTCGAGGACACGACGACGTCACACGCAGCGAGCGTGCTCAGTGTTTACAGAAGTAGCGGAAAACATGGCCGCGAGCAGTAAGCCTATGTACGTGTAGGTCGGATGAATGCGACCTGGCCGTTCAGACTAGAGTCGCATGTCAAAAGATCAGATATGTATCGGTTTTAGGACCACATATCCAAGTGGCCTGGATCGCATTTGAAAAAATCGGATCTGTGTCGTTCAGACTGTCATTAAAAGATCAGATGCAGGTCGCATAGGGGCGAAAAAATCGGATTTGGGTCACTTCAGGCTGCAGTCTGACCGTAGCCTAACAGGGACCCAGATGCCATCCTATGCAGACCCAGACCTATAATCAATAAATTATTGAGGGATTGTACATTACGACAGGGCGCTTTATTTTAACCAGCACAGCTTTTCTAGCCTTTACGGCATTTGCTTAGTGGATCTTACAGACCAATTGCATGCAAGTTAAGTCATCAAATTTGTTTAGAGAAAAAGGGCAACTCTGATTAAAGACATGAGAGAAATGAGAGATGAGTGACAGGTGGAAAGGGAAGTTATCGATACAGGGAGATGACACAGATGGACAAGTGAGTGGGAGACAGGGAGAGAAGACTGCCTTTGACTTTGGGGGCATGAGATGTAAGAGGGGAAGAAAGAGAAACTGTTCAATTGTCAAGATGTGTTTATATTCATTTATTGTAAGAATTTGTTGAGACAGTTAAAGAAAAAGGGAAAGTCAAGCTGCTGTTTCTTTGTTTTGTTTTTTAATTAATCACTTTTTTTAAGATGCACAATTTTTCAAATGCTATTTTATTTATTTTCTCTATTTTATTTTTAATTGCAGCCTTAATCTAATGAGAGAAAAAAACATAATAATAATAATAATAATAATCATTATTATTATTATTATTATTATTATTATTATTATTAATAATAATAATGTTTAGTGACAATACATATTTTTGAATTGTACTTTGCTTAATTTAAGTTGCAGATGTTGATACAGCTATGAGGCTACTTCATATATATATATATATATATATATATGAAGTTGTCTAAAAATGTCTTGTTCAGCATTTGGTTGTACTAAAAGACACATTAGATTTTCCAGTCAGTACAGTTTATTAGCTAGCCAAAATAAGTATCCCAATTAATATCATAGTTAACGCATATAGTGCTAATGATAGCTGATGCTTTTGCTCTGCTAACAGTAACCGGCCTCGTCAGGCTGATAACCTGTGTAACCTTCGCAGCTCCACCATCTCGTCCAAATATTGTCACTCCTGGCTCCAAAAAAAACAAGATGGTGACAGCCTAGATGCTGAATCCAGTTCTTTTAAACAGTGTATGATTCAGCTGAAACAGAATAGTTGTTGTTCTGTTCTCCCAACTGCATCACGCATGGCAAAGCTTTGTTTGCAGCATTTAATTTTAACACATGCATTGTTGGAACTGTTTTAATGAAGCAACGATGCCCAGACTAGCCAGCCTGATCGCCTTTGCAAGCCTGTATCTGTCCTGGAGGAGACTCACCCCTCTTGTGAAGCTGACAGTAACAGACTCTGTTCTTCTGTGGCTGGTTCTTGCCTGGTTCTACCTCTCATTGCATCAGAAGAAAACTGCATAAAGTTGAGATGTTTTCAGCAGGTGACCCTAGGCTGCGTCACCATGCCCCATTTACAATGAATAGAAGTCTGTCCCTGTCCCATTTTTGAGTCCATATGTTTGAATGGCCTGGAACACGTCACTACATATCTCTCCTAGGTAATAAACTGGGTTGAGGTCTGGTGAATGGGAAAGCCATAGCATATGCTCCACATTCATTGCCATCCTCATCAAGCCATCCTGTGAGCTCTCATGTTTTATTGAGCTGTATTTGGTGTTTGAATTCGGCTTCTTGACTCATTTATTTATGTTTTTCTTTGAACTTGTCACTAATGTATCCCGATATACCAGCATTTAATCCTACTCCCAGCTGTGCACATACAGGGAAATACCAACACAGAAGGAGAGAAATGAAAGCATACACACAGACACCCTCCTCCCCTTCACAGAATCCGCATCAGAAGGTGAAAATCTCATCGACATGCACAGTCTGCAGGATGCAGCGAAAAACTCTATTTTTAGATCCTGTCTCCTCAAGTGAAATGATGGAAAAACACTCGCTTTGTGTGCATGTTCACGTTCGCTGTGTGGTTGTAAAAGCATAATTGTAGACACTTTATTCCTCAGATAATTGGCTAAAAGGGAGCATGGTGAAAGGCTATATTAAACATTAAAGAGTAATCCGGTTTTCCAGGACACTGTCTTAAAGCAGGCCCTGCAGAGGACTGACTGGAACTGGGACAAGAAGCTTCCATCTGATTTAGACTGACAGTCATTACAGCCAATATGTCTGAATGAGGAGTCTGCTGTTGAATGGAGCTCCTTTTAACACTTGTTTTCAATGTTAGAGGACAGATGCTTCACCCTTACAGAAACTATTGATTCAAATGTTTATCCAGACACGCTCATTTATTAAATTTACATCTATTGATATAAAACATTCAGGTTTCTTTACAAGTGACACCTACACTTCATATGGAGTACAACAGTGTCATTTTAGAGCACTGAAGTGTTCATTTGCAAAGGACATTTGATGCTTTCTCTGCAACCAAGGACCAAGTCAGAAAAAAGACGATTTCTTGACCATACTGACAATTAAATCTCCTGGTATAAAAGCTTTAGAGAGTGCCCTGCTATCATTTTAACAATGTATGGAGGAAGGTGCTCTGGTCAGATGAGACTTAAATTGAGTTTTTGGGCCACCAAGGAAAACACTATGTCCCCAAGAACACCATGGTGGTGGCAGCATCATGCTGTGAAAATTCATGAGGAAAAGACAGCTACAGTGCAAATAAAATCCAACTGCACCTACCCTTTGGGTCTGGGTCTGCCGTGGTGAAACTATAATGAAAATAGTCCATTTTAAAAGCACATCTTAGACACTTCGGTCCAGTTGGGGACAAGAGTAATTCACAAAGCATCCAGCACTAAAAGTTGCGCCTTTTTTTTACATTACAGTCATTTAGCTGGTGCTTTTGTCCAAAGTGACTTACAATAAGTGCATTCAACCTGATGGTACTAGACTAGACCACAGGAATCAAGTAAGGACATAACTTTAAGAGCCAACTGTAATCACTACAGGAGTGCTTTACGTTTTTTCCAGATTTTTTAGGTGACCATTACTTAACCAAGGTATTGTCTGAGGTCCTGATGTCGGTTGGGAGCTTGTTCCACCATTTGGGTGCCAGGACAGAGAAACGTCTGGGTTTTGAGGCAAGTTGACCCACGCAGGGTGGGAGTTGCCAGCTGTTTGGCTGATGCAGAGCGGAGAAATGAGCAGGGGTGTAGGGTTTGATATTAGCCATTAGCAGCGCAGTACGCTAAAGTCTTGAAGTGTATCCGCGCAGCCACCAGTAACAAGTGGAGGAGGGAGGAGGGGTATTGGGTGTGAAAATTTGGGAAGATTGAAGACCAATGGAGCAGCTGCATTCTGGATGAGTTGCAGAGGTCGGATGGCTTTGGCAGGCAGACCTGCCATGAGGGAGTTGCAGTAGTCCAGACAGTCCAAGTTAGTATAGAATCAATGTGCTCTTTAGACATTACTTTTTGTTACAGCTCATTATTTGTACATTGTGTAAACACAAACTGCAATGTGTAAATAAATGGAGCAGATTTTATGACCATTACTGGCCTGCTGAAAAAAGTGATGCTGTAGACTGTAAGAATTACTCCATCAAAAGGTTGACCAGTTCGTTAAAATTTAGTATTACGTTTATAATACAGATGTCTAATATAATAATAAAAAAGATAATACAGACATCTTGTTTTGTTTGATAGATGTACTTGCAGAGTTACAATTTAAATTGTCCAAGCCAATAAATGTAAATTGGGGTTTTTTCTTGAAGATGTTTATTTCACATTTGTTCAAGTTATTCATCTATGATATTATTCCTGCTGGGTGTATTTTTTCAAAGATGACTAATTTTTGCTGCAATGAGACACGGATACAGATTCTCAGAGAAATTAAACTGTCTCCTTGACATTTCAGCCCTTTAATTCCAATCTGTTGTGTGATTGTCTCTCAGCTACCCAATCATCCTGTCCATTGAGAACCACTGCAGTGTTCCTCAGCAAAAGAAGATGGCTCTGTACCTGATTGAGATCCTTGGGGACAAACTGGATCTGTCCAACATCAAAGCCGACGAGTCTGGACGGCTGCCGTCGCCAGAAACACTCAAGGGCAAGATCCTCGTCAAGGTAAAGTCACACTGTGGATGTAGCATGCAGCCTCTGAAGTAGTGATTGGATTAAAAAAAATGCTGCCTCTCAGGAGTCCGCCTCAGGTGGTTATTTCAGCTTCAAAGGTAGATAGTGGGCTGATTGAAGTGATGTGATTTAAAAAAGTGTTTGGATATGACATGCTTGGCAGTAGGGGAATGGGGAAAAAAGTAAGAAGGAATAAAAAACGGTTTATGAAGTGTATTTAGTAATTGCAGATAGGCTGGCTTATCATCAGGGCAAACTGGTCTCTGTTATTATGAGACAATATCCTCAGTCTAGCTGACCATACCAATAGTAATGAGGACATAGACATGCGTTTACAGTATTGGCCTTTTTTTAAAGTATGGGTTGTCCTGCTCCTACATATGCAGTAGTAACAGACAGTTGATCAATCATTTGTCACGCTAGTGCAGTGCCCGTAGGAAGTATGTATTTGTCTGCAACTCCATAAAACACTTACTTTTCATAAGGTACCACACCATCCAGCACATACACATTGAACATTGATATTCGCTGGAAACTATTTGAATATTATTGGTAAAATCGAACCTTGTAGCGCACTTTAAAACTCCTAAAGATAGGTAGGCTAAATAGACTTCCAGATGAGATGAGTCAGGGTGTAAATCCAGGGTGAATTGTGTTACTGACCAGGTGTAGGCCTATCACACAAAGGGGCGGAGCTCCCCTAAAAGGCGTCCGATCAGAAACGCACGTGCAATGCTGCAACACGTCCTACGTAAATATGATATTTTGAAAAATGAATTGAAAAATCTTCGGTCATCTCCACGGTCAGCGAGATATGCCCTAGACACACACACACACACACACACACACACACACACATTCTTGTACTTCTACCAGTCACAATCGACAGCTCTTCCTGCAAAGTTTCTTCAACTTGCATTTAATATCACCTCCTGAGCAGTTATTCTTCCCAGACATGGCTGAAGACACATGAGGAAACATCTGACTGGAAGCTCTGACAATGCTATACTTTACTGTACTGATAATATTACTGTATTGCTCAAACAGTCCATCAGCCTAAAACAGCATGGGACAGTTTCCTGAGACAATAATTGATGACAAAACATTATGAAAGCCTTTTATAAATGGTAAATGGACTGCACTTGTATAGCAATTTTATCCAAAGTGCTTTACACTACACACTACGCTCATTCACCCATTCACACACACATTCATACTGGTGGCCGAGGCTACCAGGGCCCAATGGTGCCACCTGCCACCATTGGGAATTCATTCACACACCGATGAACGCAGCATTGGGAGCAATTTGGGGTTCAGTATCTTGCTCAAGTTTACTTCGACATGTAGGCTGTCATGGTCTGGGATCAAACCACCAACCTTCAATCAGGGGGAAACCGCTCTACCAACTGAGCCACAGCCGCCCCACTTTATAGTTATAGTTATAGAGCCCCCAATTTCAATGTGAACCCCTGCTACTGAAACAGAACAGTTGGTCTCGCTGTAGTTGTAATGGTCTTTAAACGCACAGTTTAATGTTCCTTTCATTTCCCACAAGGTGTAGCTCAAACCTCACCCAAAGGTCTGATGTGGTCATTGTGAAAGCTCATAGCGGACACTTTCTGGCACTGTGGCAGTTTGCAATGTAAACCATTAGAGCAAAGTTAGTTCCACACACGGCTTGTTGATGAGCAGTAGCACCCTCTATTAGCAGGGAAGGGAACAGTATTGAGGTTAATGAGGCTTTATTGATGCCAGATGCTTTCATTAAACGGAAGGCACCCTGCCAGTACCATCCACAGTCAGGACTGCTCTGCCAGCTGTTGGACCAGGACTACTACCCGTGTGTACACAGTGATGGCACCAACATGTAAGCACTGTGATCAACACTGATATCCACTGATACTGATCTGTCCACTGCCCTGCAACAACCAACACTCTACTGTAGGTACCAGAGACAAACAGCCACTCAATGGGCCACCACCTCCATGACACTTTAATTAACCATAGGACAAGTTAGCCCACTTGTTAATGAGCCATGGCTCAAGCTGTGAGTCATCACTTGTGAAAAATAATGGGGGCTGAGCCCGTTGTATCTCCTCCTTCCTACCCCTTAAGGCCTGTTAATGAGAATAGTAAGGAGTGCAACAGGTAGTGTAAATGAACATGGTTCACACATGAGTCTTCTGCAAGGCTTTGCCACTCTGGTCTTCAGAAAAATTACAGACTTCAAGAAAAGATCATGTTGAAACATTTCCTTGATAAATAAATGAGACATTTTGGTATGCTGTCAACAGGAAACATTGCTTGACAATAAACTGACACCCAGTCCCATGACAGAATCAAAGCAGTGTCTTCCATAGCAGGCCTTTAGGGAAACACAGCCCACATAGGAAAATGGGCAGAGTAGGGTAGGTAGCTAAACAAAACACATGCTATTGTTTTGATATCAAAAATCAGATAGATGAGACAGGCAATCTCTACTACAGAGCATAGAAAACAACAGCTTGCATTGTAACAGTAAATAAATAAATAAATTCCCCCTCAAAATGTATTTTTTCTTATGTTTATGTGTCCTAAAATATCAGCACTTGCCTACACTGACTTGCATCTGATGCCAACGTTTTTTCACATTCCTCTGCTGGAGAAAGATGTCTGAACTTTCCTAACAACCTGATATTCTAACATGCTCTCAGAAAGCTAAATTATATAGGTCACAGCTTTAAAAATCCAATCGAAAGCCATAAAAAAAACCTAAAACCTCCAGGACAGAGCAGACCTGTCATTACAGAGAGAAAACCACACTGGAACATCAAAGCAGATATTATTTCACAGGCACCAGCCCTGGCATTTTGGCCCAGAGTAGCCAACCAATCGATGTATTCCAACTGTTTTGCCCTGTTTTAGGGATACAATCACAGAACGGGGAGGGACGGCAAGACGATGGCGTGTACTACTCAGCAGACGTAAGCTTGTAGTTTTCTTACGGATCCAACATGGCTGCAGCAGACGCGAAACTCTCTTTAGCTGTAGATGGCAATTTAAATAGTTTAGAGCGAAAGTTGATTTTAAAAGAAGAACGTTTGACTTTAAACTCCTGTTTCACCACCAAAAAAGGATGTTTCAGCCTTGCTTCCGACAGGATTTGGCCAAATCCTAATCTACCAACTAGCCCCGCTACCGCTCGCTGCTATAACGCCGGAGATCTGGCTACGAGCCGGGGGACAGCGGAGCCCCCAGAGACCCCCAGCAGCTCATCTATTGACCATAAAATCAGTGGATGTGTGTGGCTGAATGACATGAGGGGGGAATAAGGTGTAAAAATAAATAATCTTGCAGAAAGAGAGAACTGGAGAAGCAAAGCAGCAAGCAACACTCTCACAGACACGCACACACACACACACACAGACACACACACACCAACACTGCCGGTAGACGGTGAGCAGCCAGAGTCACAACATGCTGCAAAAAAACGTTGCAGAAGTGAGCATTTTAGTCTCAAAGTAGCAATGGGCTAGTCTGGCTATGTAAACAATAATTTCTGTCGCTCTACATATGTCATCTGGTATAACTGATATGATTGGCTAAGAGCTACGTACAGACGCTCTGGAGGATCGTAAACCACGCCTCCTCTACGGAGAAATGAATGGCTGGTTTCCAGACTAATCTCATTTGTGATTAGTCTGGCGTTAGCCAGGCTAGCCAAATGCATGAACACAGCCAAAACTATTAACAAATGAAGAATGAAAAGCGCGTAAAATTCGCTCCGCCTGCCTTGAGGGTTAAGTTCTGTAACTTCAGTTGCTCACAGTTTGTGGATTGTGTTTTTTACATAACTTCCGTGGCTCACATCACCTTTGTAACTACTTCACTTCCAGCATTTCTGTACATTTATTTACTGTTTAAACTGTCTTTAATAACGCCTAACCAGCCTTTTTAGCCTAAACCTAGATCAGTGGTTTTGCAGCATGAATTCACATAAGCTGCAGCCTTTTTACAACCAAGAACCTTACGTGTATGTATAATGACATGTCTATTTTTAGAACGCTCTGTGGTACTGTGAGCCCCAAAACGCTAATTTTCACTCATTTTGTGCCTTTATGGGTGGCATTGACAAACGGTCTATTCTGTCGTTTAGGTTGGAGATCTTGTTGGATAATAAATGTTGCAGCTATTGGTTATCACTGACTCCTTCTTCTCCCCACCAGGGAAAGAAACTGCCTCCCAACATCGATGAGAACGCAGAAGAGGGAGACGTGTCGGACGAGGACAGTGCTGATGAGATGGAGGAGGACTGCAAGCTGATGAATGGAGATGTATGTACTTCATGTTGATCTCTTCTAGCGATCACAGTTACAGAAAGTGTCCTTTTCTGCAGCAGATGTATATTTGCTTTGTAGTTCCTGTTCTTGACAGTTCATGTTTAAACTAAGCAGTGGTGATTGTGTCTGTCTTTCCTTTGAGTTTATCTCCTGTAGTCCTATCTCTGCTGTTTGGTTCGCTCACCTTCTCTCTGTGTGGCTATTTGTTCTCATCCCCTGCTCTTCTCTCTCCTGTTTGTCCCTTCTTCTTCTCTTCAACTGTTGCTTGCTTCTTTCAAAGTGGAAGGTACTGTATACAAAGTTAATTGTCAACTAACTCAGAAGTCTCACCCAGTCACCTGCCATAATTTCTCATCCTGCCTGTGAAAGTTAAAATGCTTATTAACGCCTGCAATATAAAATGTATTGTAAAGATTTTAACACAAACATCGTTATGTGCCATATTTATCATGAAACTAGTGGAATCAGCCTTTTTTTCCCCTTTTGTATAGAAGTTTGAGTTAACTGCAGCTATTGGTGCTGCTATTGGTTTTTCATTTCCTATTGCAAGATCAGATTCTCTATGTTTAGTTCAAATATTAGTGATAAAAAACACTGACAAAATCTTCAGGTGTTAATAAATCCAAATTGGATTTAAAACCATTGCAAAAACTATCTTGAGTTTATCTGCTGATATGTTAGGGTGGAAAATCCTCTGAAACAAGCAGATTTCTTATTTGAAAGCAAAATTTACAACTATGAAACAGTGTATATGTGCAATCTGATGTGACTCAACGATAGATTAAAGTTAACATTTATCCATTCTATAAGAAATGTGTAAGATGGACAGCAGTGACTTTAATTTAATAAATTAATTTATAGAAGGTCCTATACAGCCATGGAAAAAATAATAGACCACCCTTGTTTTCTTCACTTTATTGTTCATTTTAATGCCTGGTACAACTAAAGCTACATTTGTTTGTACAAATATAATAACAACAAAAATAGCTCATAAGAGTTTAATTTAAGAGCTGATATCTAGACATTTTCCATGGTTTTCTTGATAGTGATTTTGGTTATTATAAAAAAAAAACATGGAAAATGTCTAGATATCAGCTTGAAATTAAACTCTTCTGAGATATTTTTGTTGTTATTATTATATTTTTCCAAACAAATGTACCTTTACTTGTACCAGGCGTTATATAAAATATTGAAGAAAACAATGGTCTAATCATTTTTCCATGACTGTATGTTCAGCACTTACGAAGCATGTTTCTGTTGCCTGTGGTCTGATGCCAGACTGAAGTTGTTTCTGGATAAACTCTGCCACCATGTGGCTGAACTGAGCATGTGCATATTATTATCTGAGCTGTGATCTCTCAATAAGGACTCTCATCTCTCATGTAATCCACTTCACCTGCCAACTCATCATCTCTGGAGTATAAAAACAAACACTTTCACCCCAACATTTAATGACATGCACCATGCAAATAGTTTAATAGTTTAAATAGAGTTTTATCCGTCCGTGTTTTTTACATAACTGTCTGTCTGTCTATACCGCTCTGTGAGATTTCTCCACAATACAGAATAACTATCATATGAAGGGTTCATTTGTAAAGACTGATATTCCCATTTTATTTATTTTCCTACATCATGTTTTTTGTCCAAGCCAAGAAATGTAAGTTCAACTGGTGTTGGGTTGTGTTATTTTAACAAATCATGTTTGTTTGTTTGTTATTGTGCATTCAAAGGAATATCAGTCAAACTGGGGTTTATTTGTTGGTTTTTAAAATTGCTTTTTCATGTTTTGCATATGAACTCTTCATATACATCACAAACTATAATTTACTGTCTTGCTGGAGTCTGGATTGTGTTACATTACTAAAGCAGCCATTCATTAAATGGTGTGGAAGGATCTGCATTATGTAACTTAATGTATTGCTACTCATCAAACTTGCATGATCTGTGTTCTTTCTTCTCCATCTGGTTATTCCAGACAGACTTTATACTAGGACCTCAGAACATCTTTACCTTTCGGCAGATATTTAACAGAACAGCAACTGATGTAATGCACAAGTATGTAGATTTGACTAAAGCACAACCGTCTCTCTAAGAGGAGGTTGATATCGTCTTTTGATGAGTTACTGCTGGTTCTTCTGTAATAATGCTACAAAAAAGTATTAGTGCTCTTCATTAGTACTATTCATCTAGAAGAGGGGGATCTAGATCCCTGTCTCTGCTCACATTAGGGCTGGGTGATATGGACCAAAAGTCCTATATTATATTTTATACCAATATATTTAGGCTGAATATCGATATACGATATATATCCTGATATTTTCATCACAAAGTGAGAGTAAATGTTCAGTCAAAGTCGAAGTCAAATATGACATGTCACAAGTAGTTTTATTGAAACAGTTTATTTAAGAGAACATAAATACTGTATGACAACAGGAGAACCTTTTTTTTTTTTTAATTATAGCTCTATAAAGTGCACATTTAAATTAAATAAAAATAGCCTATGAAATTAAATCTTTTTCTGAAATAAATATATTTTTATGAGAAAAGCATAAGGAATATTACAAAAGAACTAAATATGAAAAACCCTAGTAAGGGAAGCATTTATATATAAGAGGGAAAAAAATGTATATCGATATATGCTATATGATCTAATTCCATATAACAATAAAAAATGTATGGATATATCTTTTATATCGATTTATTGCCCAGCCCTAGCTCACATATTTCTCATAACAGTTTTCAAATTCTCAACTTCTAACCATTGTTACCATAATAAGACAGTTTAATAAAACACAGTGGCCTACTACTAATAAAAAGTTACTTGTGTTTACTTGTGTCATGTCTAATTGTATATCATTGTTCTGTGTAACTGTTCCTTCCTCCTCCAGACATCAGCCAACAGGAAGCAGGTGGAGAACATGGCCAAAAAAAAGCTGGACAACCTGATGAAGGAGTCCAAGATTCGAGACAGAGAAGACCCAGACAGCTTCACCATTGCAGCCCTCCCTCCTGCCGGGAAGCCTGCTGACAAAACTGGCTCCAAGGTAAAAACAGACGGAGAGTTTGATTTCCAAACGTATCTGTCTGCACTAAAGTATGCTGTATATCAGGGGTCCCCAAACTTTTTTCGGTGGGGGCCACATCAGCTTTTCTTTCTGTGATGGGGGGCCGGGGTCAGTCTATAACAGGAAATGATGTGGGTGACCACCAGTGTTATTGTGTAAATATAACGATCATTTGTTGGCCTTGGCACCACCTGTTGGTTTGCAAAAAAGTAAGAAAAAGTCTTCACATGTTTATTTGAAGTACCACAGATATTCCTTTTATTTTGTAGAAAATAAAAACACAAGCTGATGCCAGTTAACAATGAGGTGATGTGATTTTGTAACCGGTACAGGTGAAAGATTCTGCATTCAGAATCTATTTTCCGTTTCCACATTCTGTTGAACGTCTCTCTTCCGTTAGCTTGCCTTGCCCGCGAAAACTTGACGCTTACCGCTTGGCATTACGTAGATCGGAATATACCATTGTGTGAGGGGGCGAAAAATTAGCTACTACTGTAAATAATTCACAACTAAGGTCAATTTTAATTAGACGAGTGTATTAGAAGAATACACCGTTTAATTTTAAACGGTGTATTTACAGTTTGTGGTTGTGTGTGAGACAGCTGCATTTCATCTGTTGTCCCCAAATAGTCTTGCCTTTGGCGTCTTTCGTGTACTTTACTCACGATGTAGTAGCCACAACCAATAGCAAAGAAGTGTGTGTGTGTGTGTGTGTGTGGTTGACCCCACTTGGCTGTCATTTCTTGGCCCTGTTAAATAGCAGGGCCATTTTTCTCCCCTGAAAAAGGCCTGGTTGCTGATTGGATTGAATGGGCGGGCGGCTGTGGCTCAGTCGGCAGATCGGTCGCCCACTGATCTGTGGTTCGATCCCTGACCATGGCGGGTCAGATCCCTACATGTTGAAGTATCCTTCACCAAGATAGTGAACCCCAAATGGCTCCCGATGCTGCGTTCATCGGTGTGTGAATGAATTCCCAATGGTGGCAGGTGGCACCGTTTAGGGTAGCCTCTGCCACCACTATAAATGTGTTTGTGAACGGATGAATGAGTGCAGTCTGTAGTGTAAAGCGCTTTGGATAAAAGCACTATATAAGGGCAGTCCATTTACCATTTAGAACACTAGTAGTACTCAACACCACAACAACACGCGCCATTTTTAAAAGCTGACGAATAACGAGTCGTCACAAGCAACAAGAAACATAAGCCCCATTCATCGTGCGGTCCCGCCAATGTCCTGCTTTATTGCTGACATGTGTGACTCTTTGTCTTCACAGAGTTTAGGTAGTTTTAGGTTCAGATATTCGGCGAGGTTCATCTTTAAGAACTTAGGAATAAATCATTAGTTTTCACCAGATATGCTGTTTATTCAGAATAAAGCTTGACACTTATTACTTTTACCTCATTATCTGATATTGACATTAAGTGATTTGAAAATCTTGTCCAATAAACTCAATTTCTTACCTCGGTGTCCCCCCATTTAAAAAAAGAAAGAAATATGGCCAAGTGTGACTGTTGAAACACCCGGACCATGAATAATTCCACAGCTTTATGAAAAAAATACTTTTTAAGTTTAAGTCCAGATTATCTTTAACAGTTTTATTCATTTAGGTTCACAGATCATTTACAATAATATGTGGTATTTTCAGAGTCAGAATATGGATAGAAATGCAGATTTGTTTCATTTTCAACACTTCATCACATTGTTTTGTGTTTGTGTTGTGAAAGTGTGAACTGCTATGAATGTAAAGCAGGGCGCTGCTGGGAAAGAGTGTGAAGCTGCTAGACGTTGACTTTTCCTCAATGAATGTGGCACCTAATGAAGTGTTTCTGTTCGAATCTAAAAATGTCCATTCTCACCTTTTTATAATGGAAATAGGAATATGTGTTGAGTGATGAAGCAGACAGTGCCCTACATTTTATGAAAACTTATTGGAAATCAAAGAAAACAGCAATTGTTTAGTGATTTATTTAAAAAAGTGACCGATTTTTGATTATTTATCATTTTAATCCACCAAAATAAATCCAGAAAATAACAGTTCAGTCTAATTCATAACAGAAATGTAGCACAAACATAACATGATGATGGGTGACAGAGGAAGGGAATCAGTATTTCTTTCTGATTTTCAGCTACAACGCTTAAACGTGTTTCTCCTCTGCTGTCAGGGTAAAAGTGAGGATGGGATGGACATGGCAGACGAGGCAAACCCCAGCAGCAACAAGCGGACTGGGCGCTCCTTCATGGGGAGCTTCTCTAAACGCAAGGTGGGCCTTTTCCTCTCTCCTCTCTGCTCTGCTCTCAGTCTTTGATTCTGTCTGTAGATCAGACCTGGGCATTAGGCGGCCCGCGGGCCACATCCGGCCCGTTGACTGTCCTTGTCCGGCACGCATGAGGTTACCCAAAAATTAGAAATCAATACAACCGCAGTGCTTTTATTTTGAAGGCGATTTACGTATAAGTTACACGAGTTACCGAGGCACCTTGTCAAAAACACCTATTGCTTTTTGCATAAAGTTAATAAATTAACAATTAACAAGTTAATAAATTCCTTGGCCACCTTGTGAATCCACCTTAAGAGCTACAAGGTCGTAAAAACAATAACAAACATTAGCATTAGCACTTGAGCAAACAAGCACTTTTACTATAGTTAAGACAACAAATATAGCCACTAATATATATGGCAGAAGAAAATAAACTTTAACAAACCTTGTGTACTGTCAGCCAGAAACTATAGAAGCCTTTTGATACTTTATATCAACTTTATATGAATTACAACGCACTCCTTATTTTTTTTACCGTTTGTTTTTCATTTAACCGTTCTTGTTACTTCCTGTCACTACCTTGTGACTTTGTTACTTCCTGTCACTACCTTTCAAAATTAAAGCACCCATTTCACATTGGATGGCACCTTTTCAAAATAAAAGCATCACAACATTGTAAAACACCTAGAAAATGTACAAACATGAAAAACAATCTGTATAATACAAAAACACCAATAGGAACCTTAGTAAAGGCCATTTACAGTTGTGTTTAAAATAAATGTTATAGTGATTGGAGTATTTACTACTTTTTAATGGTATATTTGATTTACTCCACATTAACAGTCTTATCATAACATGTATTGTTATCAGTAGCAGCTCAAAACCAGATAATTTACTGTATTTCATAAAGCGATTAAACTAATATTGAGCAGAATTTAGTTCAGAGTTTTGGTACGGCCCCTGCAACCTTTGTGGTATTGGTCATGTGGCCCCTTGGGAAAATTAATTGTCCACCCCTGCTGTAGATCTAATCTCCTCTCTATGGTCAGAATATCGACAAGAATTTTGAATCTTAGTCAGATTATTCCCTCTCGGAAAGATATTTCAAATGCAGAAAGCAAAGACAAGCACTTTTTTTCTATTAATCTTAGTCAGATAATTCTCACCCTTCCCTCTGCAGAAAAAGACAAGCAAGTTGAAGAAGGCATCGAGCTTTGAAGACACCGATACAGACCAAGAGAGTACAAGCAGCACCTCCCGTGCCCCCTTACACCACAGCAAGTACGCTACACACACACACATGATGTGATGCTAACATAGGATTGATGTACATATACATACATAGATATACATATGAATATGATGGATTCAGTCATGAAAAAAAGTATGAGACCACCCTTGTTTTCTTCCCTTTATTGTTCATTTTAATGCCTGGTACAACTAGGTACATTTGTTTGGACAAATATAATGATTACCACAAAAATTGCCGATAAGAGTTTAATTTCAGAGCTGATATTTTTTTTTCTATGGTTTTTTCGATAATAACCAAAATCATTATTAAGAAAACCATTGAAAATGTCTAAATATCAGCTCTTAAATTAAACGCTTATGAGCCATTTTTGTTATTATAATTATATTTGTCCAAACAAATGTACCTTTAGTTGTACCAGGCATTAAAATGAACAATAAAGGGAAGAAAACAAGGGTGGTCTAATATTTTTAATAATTGTGTAAATGTTCAGACCCACATCAGGACAAAAAAAAATTTGAAATAACTGTCTGTAAGAGTTGTGTTCATGTAAACACTTTCACACTTTATATTTACTCTTGACCTGACAGAAAGAAGAAGACCATGAAGTTATCCAGAGCTCTGTCTGACCTGGTCAAATACACTCGCTCTGTGGGTCTCTATGATATTGAGGCACAAGGTGAGCACTTCTCTTCAGTCCGTGGAGTTATTATAGTGGAGCGGCTAAGTGCTTATTTTTGGCAGAATCGTTCAGTTTATGATACAAGCGTGAAAATTGGCATGAACACTCTCCATGGGTCACTTAACAAGAATATTGTCCGAGACATTTGAAATTTTAAGATGGCGGCCATTTTTCAAGATGGCCGACACCTTAATGGAGCAGTTAAGTGATATAATGGTTTATTTGATGATACAAGCATTAAAATTGGCATTAGCAGTCTCTGTTGGTCACTTGACAATAACCCACCCACAGTTACTTGAATTTCCAAGATGGCGGCCATTTTTCAAGATGGCCGACACCTTAGTGGAGTAATTGAATGATATAATGGTTTATTTGGTGATACAAGCATAAAAATTGGCATGAGCAGTCTCCATGGGTCACATCATTTAGTTGGTTATTGTAAAATGTTACCACTGCAGTTAGTCTTTGTAGGGCAGTGTAGTTGTTAATCTAGACGGATTTCAGAAAAAGGGCCTCCTATAAGAAGTGAGGAGCATTTATGGGTACAAGTCGGGAACCTTACATATCTCATCGCTTGGTAACCATTTTTTTTTGATTCAGCACCCTTGAAATAAGTAAAGTAGGCCAGTTCCTGACTTGTACCCATAAATGCTCCTCACTTTCACTTTTTGGACAATTCCGTCTCGACTATGTGTGATGTGTTTGTGTTGTCCCTGGCAGCCAACTGCAGCTGGCAGGTGTCCTCCCTCAGTGAGACCAAGGCCCACCAGGTGATGCAGCAGAAAGCTGCGTCCTTCATCCAGTTCAACCAACGACAGCTCTCCCGTATCTACCCGTCCTCTTACCGCGTCGACTCCTCCAACTTCAACCCCCAGCCCTTCTGGAGTGCTGGCTGCCAGCTTGGTATGAGCTTCACCCAACCCACCATATGCTTTATGATAATTGTGTTCAATCAACTGCAGTGTTTTTCTCTCCCTACAGTAGTTGTTAGCCATCACATTAAAGTAAAAACATCAAGCCTGCTGACAATATGAGCTGAACTGCTTTGATTTTAGTTGCACTCAACTACCAGTCAGAGGGCCGGGTCCTCCAGCTCAACAGAGCCAAGTTCTACAGCAACGGCAACTGTGGCTACATCCTCAAGCCTGCCTGCATGTCTGAAGGTCAGCTCATGAAAAACACTCATTCACATCATTTTAGTAGGATTATAACCAAAATCATTATCAAGAAAACCATGGAAAATGTCTAGATAGTCATGGAAAAAAATTATTAGACCACTCATTGTTTGCTTCAATTTCTTGTTAATTTTAATGCCTGGTACAACTAAAGGTACATTTGTTTGGACAAATATAAAGATAACAAAACAAAAAACTGGCAAATAAGTTGGTGCTGGTTTTCTTGATAATAACTTTGGTTATTATCAAGAACACCATGGAAAATGTCTAGATATCAGCTCTTAAATTAAACTCTTATCAGCTTTTTTTCAATTTTAAATAAAGTTAATTCTTGACATAGATCTCAGGAGTACTTTATTTTCTTAATTTCAGTTTTGCACTGTCAGGCATTAAGTCCAGTATATTTTGTGTTTCTGCTTATTTTCATAATGTGTAAGCATTAGGTGAAAAAAATGAAGGCAGCCTTCTAATATATGTAGAGGATATTTTCCTCTTTTTAAAATGATATCACTGTGAGCATTTTGTAATGTGCACTTAATTTATTTGTAACCTTCATTATTAATTTGAAGAGCTGTCTTAATGTATTGTAATAACCTATATAGAGTTTGTGTTCTATTATGTTTTAAATGTTGTTTTAAACGCCTCTCTAGCTCAATGTAAATGATTATGATGAAAATGGTTATTTGGGGAATTTAAAATTTACATTTGCAAGTAAATGGTCACAAAAAAACAGTATGCTTTCTTTCTTCCCTTTCCAGGTGCCTTTAACCCCAACCTGGAGGATCCGCTGCCAGGTCAGATGAAGAAGCAGCTGGTGTTGAAGATCATCAGTGGACAACAGCTGCCTAAACCCAAAGACTCAATGCTAGGAGACAGGGGCGAGGTAGGACACACGCCTCTACAGCTGTCTTTAATAAAGATATACATATGCCAAAAATATAAATATATCAGCAGAAATATTGTAATACTTCATTATAAGTATTATATTGTCTTCTAGTTTGTGTTGGTGAAACGTTTTCTAGAGTCAGTTGGAGCTAAAGACTACAAGTTAAAAATAGAAATAAATCTGTGAGGGTATACAGTCATGGAAATAATTATTAGACCATTGTCTTCTTCAATTTCATGATCATTTTAATGTCTGGTACAACTAAAGGTGCATTTATTTAGACAAATATTATGATAACAACAAAAATAGCTGATAAGAGTTTTATTTAAGAGCTGATATCTAGACATTTTCCATGGTTTTCTTGATAATAACCAAAATTATTATCAAGAAAACCAGCACCAACTTATTAGCTAGTTTTGTTGGTATTATTATATTTGTCCAAACAAATGTACCTTTAGTTGTATCAGGCATTAAAATGAACAAGAAATTGAAGAAAACGAGTGGTCTGATCATTTTTTTCCATGACTGTAGGTGAGAAGACCTCTGTAGCCTTCAGCTCATCTCTGCTACAAACTAGAAGCTCCTGACTAAATTAGCCACTACTAGCACAAATCTGAAAAGTGTTCCATTTTTGGTAATGTGACTAGAAAGAATAATACATGGAATAGAAAAGATGATATCTCTGGGAAATACTGTGAAATGTATTTTGTCAGATCATTGATCCCTTTGTGGAGGTGGAGATCATCGGCATCCCAGTGGACTGTTGCAAAGAGCAGACCAGGGTGGTGGATGATAACGGTGAGTTCAGGTTAATCTCTCTGCTTAAACTTTCTTTACTAACTGATCAAGTCTGCCTGTTGCCACAAAAATGCCCTGTACTGACTGAAGCCAGTTAAAGGTGTGCTTTAAGGCTGCTTCCATCATAGCACCCTCTTTTTACATTCAGCTTGGCACAACCAAAAGTGAAAACAGTAATGTTTCTCTGTAACAATATTACATTATCCACCAATTTTCTAGCATGTGTTTTCTTAAATAAAATATAAATATATGTTATGCATAAATCAACAGCAAGGACTGCGAAAAATGTCCCCGTTTTTACCATAGACTGTATACAAATAATGGTGGTAGTCACTGTGACGTCACCCGTTGGTTTGTAAATGGACCTGCACTTATATAGCGATTTTCTAGTCTCTTTGCGACCACTCAAAGTGCTTTACACTACAGACTGCGCTCATTCATCTCTTCACACACACACACAAATTCATACTGGTGGCAGAGGCTACTCCAAACGGATCCACCATTGGGAATTCATTCTCACTCCGATGAACGCAGCATCAGGAGCAATTTGGGGTTCACTATCTTGCTCAAGGATACTTCGACATGTAGGCTGCCAAAATAAACTGTTAACTTTAAAACTAAATGTGCGTTACTAACCGGGAAAACAAACAGAAAAACAGCTGACTCGTTGAAACGCTGAACAAGACATTTTTAAATTACCAAAATGTTCAAATAAACTTTCATGAATGGAAAAGACATGGTGAAAGGGTCAAAGTTCTAAAATGAAAACATAGACAACAGCAAAGAAGTTCACGGCTACAGTAGCCACTCCCCAAATCACAAGCATCTTTGTCATCTATTTTCTTCTAAATGGGACCATTGTTTTCCCAGTTAACATCATATTGTCTTGAAGAAGATTTGAAACTTGCGATTGAGACTGTAATGTTGCCACGATATTTTTTTCTGAGGTAAAAAATCAAGTGAGAAGTCATCTCATTTTGTATTGAGATAGATAGGACCTGAATTCTCTTGCAACTGCTGTTGGTGACCCCACAGGACGATAATTTAACTTTAATTTAAAAAATGTTCCTAGCAGCTTTAACTAAAAATAAATATACCTGAAAATTACTTGTTAGAGTTACTTGTCTACATACACTAATGTGAAGGACTGAAGTAAAACTGCAGATAATCCCACTTGGATTGGTAAGAATTAACCACTGAGTTGAGAATTTCATCAGAGGTGTCTACAATTTAATTTAGCCTGATGCAAAAAAAAATCTGGATGACCCCTGGAGGCAGGCTGCAGTATAGGTCATAAATCCCACCCTTCCATGTTAGTGATGGACGGGAGCCAAACTAAAAACTCAAAGTAGAGGTCAAATAAATGTTTCCCAAAGATGGTTTCTGTCATTTTAGGCAGCTCTTATCATGCCGACGTTTGTTCAAGTGTCTTTTTTTCGTATATAGATTCAGATTTATATAGTTATTTGATGTTACGAAAGGGGGTGATTGACTGTTGAGTGTGTCGCAGTTGGTTGGGTGGGTGTTTGGGCGGGAACTTGATACCCACTCTTTCTCAGTACTGCACTGACTCTGGCTGTCTGGCAGCACCTGTATCCAGGATATTTAGATCTCAGGTAGACTGAGAGGAAGTGGAGATGTGTCGTCCTATGGTCTGCATGCTCTCTGAATCTACTTTGTCTATCCTAACTCCTCTTAACTCTCCTGTTCCTCAATTTTTCTTTTGTTCCAATCCCCCTCTGGCCTCTCTTGGGCCCTTCCCGTAGGGTTCAACCCAATGTGGGAGGAGACTCTGGTTTTCACAGTCCACATGCCGGAGCTTACTCTGGTGCGTTTTCTTGTGTGGGATCATGACCCCATCGGCCAGGATTTCATCGGTCAACGCACCATCGCCTTCAACAGTATGATTCCAGGTGAGAGATGGTGAAGCCCCTGATTTTAGATGGAGCTGATTGCTCCATCTAAAATCTAAAAACCCCCTGATTGCTGATTGCTCCATCTAAAATCTAAACAACATTTGACTTTACACTCCTGTTTCACCACGAAAAAGGATGTTGTAGCCTTGCTTCCGACAGGATTTGGGAAAAGTAATCTACCAACTTGCGCCGCTACTAGCCCCGCTAATAGCCCCACTAATAGCGCCACTAATAGCACCGCTACTAGCCCCGCTACCGTAACACCGGTGATCTGGCTTGTGATTAGTCTGGTGTTAGCCAGGCTAGCACTGTCAGCAATAATGTGCTGAGAAAGGACTTGTGACTCAGGAAGTACCCTCTCAGGTTCAGCTGCTGTACCCCTGACACTGGCTTGGGAACATAAATGTACATTATGGACAATGGAATGTACAGGCTTTTCAAGTTACCATGTGTCCAATCTGAACAGACTTCAACATTTACAACTTGTACA
This sequence comes from Centropristis striata, assembly GCF_030273125.1. NCBI lineage: Eukaryota > Metazoa > Chordata > Actinopteri > Perciformes > Serranidae > Centropristis > Centropristis striata. Next base: position 13,325,602 of record NC_081521.1, read on the forward strand.
ATTTTACAACTACTTTTATTTTGAAGTAAACTGAGTCATGTTTATGTAGAGCCCGATGAAAGATTAGCATTTGATGTTCTATTTACACTCCAGAGAAAGTTGGTTTTCACACAGCTTGTGTCACCTACGTATAGACTGTACTGGTACTGATGGTACTGGTACTGGGCCTTGTGGAACACCACACCTTTCAGTATTAAGAGGTTCAGGTTAGGGACTTTCTAATTCATTTTTATTAATAATGATTGAATCGTAGACAGTGCTCGGAAAATCTTGAGTCAGAGTCGGTGACTAGAAAAGTTATTCACTGCTGAGTAATAGTGTGTGTGTGTGTGTGTGTGTGTGTGTGTGTGTGTGAGAGATGATTTGTTAGTATATATTTTTATATTTTTTTAAATTTCTCATTGATTTAAGTGATAATGCTTTTTTATATTTCTTGTTTAAATTATTCTTAGAGTTTTAATGAGTTTTACTGAGGCTTCTTTCATTGTGGGACTGGTTGTGGAATTTCTTATCAAAGAATAAATGCTCAGCTTAAGTTGCAAGCTTGACACTGTAACAAGTGTAACACCACTGTTTTAAAATATCTGTGCGTGTGTGTGTGCAGGTTATCGCCATGTGTACTTGGAAGGTATGGAGGAGTCTTCCATCTTTGTTCACATAGCTGTGAATGACATCACTGGTAAGGTAGGTACTATTGAGGAAGCGAGCTGTGTTTCCTCCACCCTATGATTAATATTTAAATCATATTTATTATGGTACAATAACAGCCTCTAGTCCCTTTCATGGTGCTGTTTCATGTCGGGACATTTACGGTTTTGCAACAATATTTGACTGATTTCAGGTTTTCCAGAGAGCAGAATTCAAAGATAACATTTGGACAGTGAGGCTTCAACTTTTAGCCAATTGAGGAGGTGTAGTTCAGGAAACAGTTAATAGTATATTGCAAACGGGTACTTCATTGATATTTGACAGCATTTAAGGTCTTTTTGGATTTTATGATACAATGGACTGAAGATCAAGAAGGACTTGAACATCTGGTGGAACTCTGGCATAATGAATATTTGCATAGACAATAATCCTGTTGGAGGAAAGGAGAGGGAAGAAGGGAACTAGGCACCTGAGAAAGCTCTGAATTACAGTCATGGAAAAAATTATTAGACCTTATTATTTCGCTAATATCTTGTTCATTTCAATGCCTGGTAGAACTTGAGGTACATTTGTTTGGACAAATATAATGATAATAACAAAAATAGCTGATAAGAGTTTAATTTAAGAGCTGATATCTAGATATTTTCCATGGTTTTCTTGATCATGATTTTGGTTATTATCAATAAAACCATGGAAAATGTCTAGATATCAGCTCTTAAACTAAACTCTTATCAGCTATTCATGTTGTTATCATTATATTTGTCCAAACAAATGTACCTTTAGTTGTACCAGACATTAAAATGAAGAAGAAATTGAAGAAAAAGTGTGGTCTAATATTTTTTTTTTCCATGACTCTAGTTATTGCACAACAACTGACAGATTGATTTATTGATAATATAGCTGTCACCTTTTTGCCACACAGTGTAATACATTTTGCATTATTTTGTTGTTGTATATTGATGTTTTTAAAAAATGATGTTGATTATAGATCTTTTTTTTTTTTATCTGAATGAATCTTAGGACAGAGGCATGTCTTTCCAGTTAAAGCCATGGGTCTAAGCTTTTTAAATGGTTTTTATTCCATGTCTCTATCTGCTGCAGAGGCTGAAAAATAAATTATTTAGGAATCACTGACATTGTGTGCAAGTTTTCAGAAAACCCTCAGGTTTTCGGAGGTTGTTTTGAAACAATGCTTAGGTTTTAGAGGATGTTTCTTGAGGTGGACTTAATGGTCTTAATGGGTGAAGTGGAACATTTTACACTGTAAAAATAAACTTCTTAGTACTCTCTGGTGCACAATGACTCTGGAGGCTCTAGACTCTAGTCTCACATAGCCAGACCTAGTATCAAATCAAAATGGGCTTTTGAAGCATGGAGCAGAGGATGCAGTGTAAGTGTCCTTGCAGAATATAGATAGCAGAAGGGGAGGAGGAAATACACAACCAATGGTAGGCTAACACCCACAGTCTACATCCAACCAGTCAGAATTTCTAAATGTCCTCAAACATGGCGTTTCAGTATATCCGCAGGAAATATGCAATCAAGCTTGGAAACAAAAGCAATAAAAGTAATAATGACCAGCTGTCTGATCTTTGTGTCCACTGATGGCTGCAGGGCTTTCTATTAATGGACCAGCTGATGGTATCATTTTTCACAGTGATTTCTCCAATACTGCTTAGGGCTTGCCATTTGAAATGTTAACATTTTTTTTATAAAATAACCAACAATTAATTTCTTAAAAACTTCCCATGTGTTAAATGTTGTCAATGCACAAGCAGACATCCAATTTTGCAAAAATAAATAAATTCAGTCCAAAAATGAAAAGTTCATGATTTATGTCACAAACTGACCTGAGAATATCTACAGTGCAAATCTTATAGTCGTTGATATGCTGTGGGCAGTCAGTGCAGGAAAAAGAAGTTGATACTCAGCATATGACTGACACAAAAACAAGACAAAAGAAAGGGAAGTATTAACCCTTTGATGCATTCTCATGTTATTTCATGCTGGCTGTGTTTCTGTGCTCTATCCTTTTAAATCAATTTATTTTATGATTGAATAGTCCGAGTATTCTTTGAATATCTTTTTTTTTTTATTACAACCGATCATTATATCCATTTTTCCTTTCATACTTCATGACGAAAGATATTTTTTTGTATTATTACATCAATTTTACACACATGAGTCAAAAATGACTTAAATTTGATTTAAAATTAAATGATCTAATACTATAATAATAGTAATTTGTTTCAAATAGTTACTTTAGCAGTAAGATCGGCCAAACACTCATATATTTAATATATTTAACATGTTTATGTATCATTTTGTCACACATACAGTGTATCTGGAAGGTATTCACAGCACTTCACTTTTTCCACATTTTGTTATGTTACAGCCTTATTCCAAAATTGATTAAATTCATTTTTCCTTAAAATTATACGCATAATACCCCATAATGGAAATTTTGACCCATGTCGTACATTAGAAGCGCAGTGATACAAAAAGGGTTGTAGAACCTGATAATGTAATAACTTCCCGATAATGTAATAACCCCGATAATGTAATAAAAATCTGCACTTGAGTCCATTGAAAATGTAATAAAATCTGATAATGTAATAACTTCCCAATAATGTAATAAAGTGCATTTCCCAATAATGTAATACACTTTTTACCAATAATGTAATAAAGTATAACACCAAGCACCTTTAGATTTCAAGAAGCTGTTGAATCATTCGTGTTGTCATGGATACCTCGTTTGTGAAAAACGGATGAATGGGTCAAAAGTGAATAAAGATTCAACTTTGACCTGTTGGTGGCGCTAGAGCTCTTGAGCTAGAGTTGCCTACACAGTATCACCACTTGAACCCAAGTAATGGGTGGTCTGCTGTTAAATTATTACAATATTGGGGATTATTACATTATCAGGACTTGCGAAATGAAGGCTAACCTGATAATGTAATAACCTCCCATTAATGTTATACTTTATTACATTATTGGTAAAAAGTGTATTACATTATTGGGAAATGCACTTTATTACATTATCGGGAAGTTATTACATTATCAGGTCTTATTACATTTTCAATGGACTAAAGTGCAGATTTTTATTACATTATCGGGCGTTATTACAGTATCAGGGTTTTTATTTAAAAAGTAAGAAATTAAAACATAAAATTACGATGTATGATAATCAAAAACAAGTTGATTGAGGAAAACTGAATGATGAAATTAATTTATTGCAAAGATATATAACATAAAAACTCAGTCGGGTCACTTTAGACCCATGTTGTGCATCAAAGGGTTAAGTTTAAGAAGCATTTGACTGGTTTGCACGGAGCCGTGACCAACACCTTTGGACTGAACTGGAGAACTGACTGAGCTTCAAGTTCAGCAAAAACTACTCACTGCTTTCCTTTTCCTTTGACTCTTAAGTTTCAGTGCACTCAGCTGTCTCCAACCAGGTTGTAAATGAGTGCTGTTGTTGACATTGTCCGTACTTTGAACTTCCTCTTTCTCAGCTGTTGCTGTGTCTCCTGTTGTGAATTCTCTGTTGCCCCCTGCCCCGCCCATTTTATATCTCTTTCATCATCCCTGTCTCTGATTTCCGCTCTCTTCCTGTGTCTGTTTGTGATTTCAGTGGACCTCTCTATTGCAAAACACTCCATTTAGAGGCAGGACATTTTTAGGAGCCCTGAAGCTGACACTCAAAACTCAGGTGTAGTGAGACCCAGTCGGCACCTTGCATGAGCCACTTGCCCCCCCGACCCATGCACTCAGACACACACACACACACACACACACACAGCCCCCCCACCCCACCTCCCCCTTTTGTCAGCAAAATGCAAGCATTAAAAATGACAAGGCCAACTCATGCCTCACATGAGTTGTAAAGGCTTGACCTGCATGCACTTTCATCCATCCTAGATCCAAAGTAACCAACCTACAGAGTTTCAGAGCTGAATAGAGGAGAGAGATGTGAGCCAGGCTGCAGAGACTCTTTGTAACTCTCTAGTGTTTGTTGCAGAGAGCATTTTCCTCTCAACTCTTAAAGAGTTTTTTTTCTGGCTATTCAGTTCCAGTGCCTTTATATATACGGGTATGTGCAGGTACATCTCAAAAGATAATTAGAATATCATGAAAAAGTTCAATATTTTTTGTCAATCATTTCAGAAACTCATACATTATATAGATTCATTACACAGAGTGAAATGCTTCAAGGCTGTTTTTCTTGTAATTTTGATGATTCTGGCTTAGAGATAATTAAAACACAAAACTCAGTGTCTCAGTATAAAATGAGAATATTGCTGGTGAGTGTAATGTGCTGGTCCTGGGTCAGTGGTGGTTTGGGGCCATGTCCTCTGCTGCTGTTGCTCCACTGTGTTTTCTGAAGTCCACAGTCAACATAGCAGCCATTTAGCAGGACATTTTAGAGTCTTCATGCTTCCACAAGCTCCCAGGAGATGCTGCTTTCATTCTCCAGCAGGACTTGGCACCTGCCCACACTGGTAAAGGTACCAAAAGCTGCTTCAGTGACCATGGTGTTACTGGGCTGGACTGGCCACATAACTGGGCTGACCTGAAGCCCATAGGAGTCTATGGGCTGTTGTCAAGAGGAAGGTGAGAGACACCAGATGAGCTGAAGGCTGCTATAAAAGCAACATGGTGCTGTAGGCTGATCTCCTCCATGCCATGCCTAAGTATTAATGCACTAATTCATGCAAAAGGAGCCCAACCAAGTATTGATGTATAGAAATGAAGATACTTTTCAGAAGCCTGACATTTGTGTTTAAAATATCCTTTTTCTTTATTGATCTTATATAATATTCTAATTTCCGTTTTCATTATCTCTAAGCCAGAATCATCAAAATTGGAAGAAATACAGGCTTGAAATATTTCACTATGTGTAATGAATCTATATAATGTACGAGTTTCACTTTCTGAAATAATTGAGAAAAAATATTGAACTTTTTCATAATATTCTAATGTTTTGAGATGTTCCTCTATGTGTAACAGAGTGGCTCTACGTATAGAGACCTGTCTGTCGGCCCAACACATAACTCCAGAATTGAATATCTTGACAACTATTGGATGGAATGCTATTGGTAAATGCCCCGAAGCAGTAAACACTCTGCTTCCAGTTTTTGACTTAAGTCAAACTTATCTCAGTACTAAATGAACAGAGGTAGAACAATGATTTTGAGCTTGCTATCTAGCCCTGGATCAGACATTACTATTCCCATAGTGGTGGACTTCTCTTATAGTCTTGTCTATGTGTCTGTACTGTTTTCTTGTTGATATTAAGCATTTCACCACAGTTGTCACTAGTAGGTTATTTGGATCTACTTATTTAACATAATAGCAGGCATAAAGTATATAAGTACTGTCAATGTGAGTTTCACCATCACTGTCCTTGTCTGAATGTCCTCATCACTGTCAGTCTCTGTGACTGGACCAACGCAGCACCTACAGGCACAGCAACCACATCCACACACTATTATCATTTAGTCTGTCTTATCTTTTCCCCCTTCACCTGAAACCACTATTTCCAGAAATTCTGTGATATATTTATTTCAAAATTCTGATGGCCTATATTTTTGTGTATAAAAATAAGCCAACCCAAAACGAAAATTGGTGACTTTTACCCTATCATTGCAGCGTTCTAGTTGTCAGAACCATTGTGGTTCTACTACTAGTGGGCACTTTTAAATGATTAATTCCAACACGCACTAGTCATTGTAGTCAGTGTATGTTATGGAGGCAAACCTAGCCTGGGCTGCTCTTTGTATATATAACTTTGACAGGTAGCTCCCAGCATGTGTTTGCTTCATCAGTAAATAATACCTGGACTAAAGTTGCTGTATACAGATGTGTATGTCGTCCAAATAACAGGCCAACACTTTGAATTCAAGTGGAATTCAAAGCTAAGCCACATGGATTGCAGCTGAATGATCATGTTAAAACGTATGAGTGATTATTCACATGAATTACAAGATTTCCTGTTTGGTAAATTGATATTGGTGGGATTTGTTTGTAAGCATGCTCACTGTACAAAAACTGCTTGCAATGATGCAGTGTGGACTGGTGCCACATGCATTGTGGCTAACATTGTTCCTGTATGACCTCTCTGTGTGACTAATTCATTTGGGTTCGTTCAGATTCATCGTGAGTTTGACAATCGTGTTTTGTTGTGTTTTTGTCAGGCCAGAGCAGTCAGCGGCATAAAAGGGCTGTTTCACAGAAACCCAAAGCAGGCTTCCCTGGACAGCCATGCTGCTGTAGAGCCGAGCCGTAAGCACCCGTTCGGTGCCCACCTCCTGCGCCGCACAGCCAGTGCACCCACCAAAGGCCAGCCCAAAATGAGGAAGGGCTTCCCAGAGATTGACACCAAAGACTACAGCTCAGAGGGCGCTAGTGAAGAAAGAGAGTCCGAGGACAGGGACAAGGCCTCTGCTGCCACCTCTCATCAACCCACGCCACCACCAAACCGCAACAGGGAATCACTGGCATCCCACCAAGCCAAGGGCCCCTGGGACCCTCCTGAAACCAACGGGGCTGTGCACCCTGAGGAGGGTAAAGGTAAGAGCCCACTTTTTGCTCAGCGAAGACCCATGAGTGAGCCTCTGAAACGGGCCGGTCGGCTCCGCTTTCATGACCCCCTGGACATGAAGCCGGGGGTGTTTGCCCGTGTTGCACTTAATAGCTCAGGCAGGGTAGGGATGTCCTCCAACTGTATCACATGTGTGATCGGCTCCAAGGAAAGCCCAGACGCTGAAAGAAAGTGTGATGTTAAGGAAAGGCAGGGTTGCAAGTCCAAAATGTCAGATGGGGAGAGACAGGAGAGACGTAATCTCGCCTCCAAAACAGAGGGAGAAGTTGAGCAAAAGCCCCTCGCCAAGCCCCAGACAGAGTCACAGCAGACTCCTCAGCTCCCCAAGTCATGCCCAGAAGCCCAGTCTCAGCACTCGCCCAAGGCTCTCCTCCAACCTAACCCCTTCCCTAGATCCAAAGTCAGGCAAACTCTGGGTGCCCGCCACATCCGGCTACCGCCTGGCGCATCACAGAGGAACGCCCGTTCTCGCAGCGTTCCCCGAAGATGCTCCCCCAACACGGTAACACCGGCACCCAGCGTCACACCAGACCTCAGGACAACACCACCCAACTATGGCTCTGTTTGCGGCCTGACATTCACCCCGTCCACAAACAGCAGGGCAAACGAAGGTCTCTCACTCGCTGACAGTAGCAGCTGCGACAGCTTCGGCAGTCTGAGCAGCTTGGAGTTGCCCCCGGTGCTGCCGCCACTTTCTGTCCTCGACAGCCGCAAGAGGGCTGCAGGCACCCTGCAGCGAGAGATGAACGCCCTGTTTGCCCAGAAAATGGAGGAATTGCGCCATAAGTCCCCCATGTTTTTCGCTGGTAAGATGTATGTGAGGCACCATTAGCAATAACACCGATAGTTGCTATGTAGATGCTGTAGAGGGTATTTCACGTCCTGTAGACCGTAGACGTACATGCCAAGTAAGATGCACCTCGTCATCCCACTCGTCCCTGATTGATTGAGGACGGATCTAAACTCCCAGGTATTTCTTTCTATTGTGACTTGGTAGACTTCAATTCTAGCTTTTGTAGCTTTCACCCAAGCCTAATCTCATGCATTCTGCATTTTTCAATTATTTTTCTCCTTGTCCTAAAATATTGTATCTAATACTAACCCCTCATGCTTGACAGACGAGAGAAGTTGTAAGTATTATACCTAAAATTAATAGAGGTAGTTTCCTAGTGACCTAGTTGTTTTGATGCATAAAGTCTAAAGCAAGATAATGACAAATAATACCGTGCTCCCCCAGCAGGCCGTCACTACTAGTGGTGTACAGTGTTCCAAACTGTTACACAGGCTGTTTGATTCAGTACAACCTGTGAACCAAATGATGCCAACAACTTTAGTCTTGATTTTGTCTTGTGTGTATATTTTAATAGTGTTTATTCATACCCAGTGTGTTGGGTGTTGTGTTAGTGAAGCAATGCTTGTCATGTTGTTTATCAGGGCTCTCTGTAAACCCTTTATTGGCATATTTACAAAAAACACTGATGGCCATCACATGATAGACTGAGAGAGGCTGAAGGGGAGTGGGTTTAGCTAGAGCAGCTGGTGTTCAGCAGAACATCCCCTGAATGTGTCATGGGAAGGAAGAAGAGGTAGCACAGATGTCAGTGTCTTGTGACTTCCAATGTGCAGCCAGTTGTTATAGGTCATGTCTTCAAAATATTGTCCATTTCAAGTTGGATGGGATAACAATGTCACGATACACAAGCCTAGCAAAAACCTAAACTTATGTTACTTTCCTCAGAAAACTGGACAGCGGCTCCTTGGAGTGTCTGTTAGTCCAACCAAACGCTGAACAAGACATTTTTAATTATATAAGTCATTAAGTGAAAATACATTGAAAGGGTCAAAGTTATGAGACCAAACCGGTAGACGTCCTTTTTTATTTCTACATAACGTTATATGTAACTTTATTGATGTCTCGCCTTTTTAGTGACCTGTCAGTCAAAGGTAGCCACGCCCCTAATCATACAATTCTTTATCTTCTATTTTCTTCTAAATGGGGCCATTATTTACACTATTAACATCAAATTGTCTTGAAGAAGATTTTTTACTAGTGATTGAGACCATAGTGTTGGCCTTAAAAAAAAAAAATTCTGAAGTAATAAATCAAGTGAGAAGTTTTCTCATTTTGCATTGAAATGAATGGACAAAAATGTTTTTGTCAGCGCCCCCTGCTGGAATTTTCAGTAGAATGCAGCTTAAGGCACTTCCTGGTTTGCCTCCCTGCTCAGACCAGGTTGCCGCGTGGTCTCCAGACTATCACAGGGCTGACACATAGAGACAGACAACCATTCACGCTCTCATTCACTCCTACGGGCAATTTAGTCTTTTGAGCTATACGTCTTTGGACTGTGGAAAGAAGCCGGAGGACCAGAGAGAACACATGCTGACACGGGGACAACATGTAAACTCCACACAGAAGAGCCTCAAGCTGGATTCTAACATGTGGCCCTCTTCTATGAGACAAAACCTGCTAACCACTACACCACTGTGTGGCCCTTGTCCCAGTTCATAGTATGTTGAATGCTGTATGCCAAAAGGTACCACGATGTACTGGTAAAATCAGTCACAATTTGCAGTATGCAAGCCAGCACGCTTTTCTGGCAAATCTCAGCACAGCATATACTGTATATGAGCCAGAGGGTCAAAGTTCAAGGTGCAATGTTATGATGCAGCAGCATGTCCCAGATGTATGCATTCTGCATGCAACAGTACACATTTAGTAAGGCCAGCTGGAGTAATGCAATGATGCATACAACATGTCCCCCCAGCAGGCAGTCAGTACAGATCGTGTACAGTGTTCCAAACTGTTTACAGGCTGTTTAATTCAGTACAGCCTGTGAACCAAATGTGAACCAAATGATGACATATAACTTTAGTCTTGTTTTTGTCTTGTGTATGCATTCATACCCAGAATGTTATGTAAGTGAAGCAATGTTTGTCATGTTTATCAAGGCTCTCTGTAACCCCTCATTGGCATATTTACAAAAAATCTAATGAATAAAAAAAAAAAAGTAAGTATTTTATGATTTTATAATCTAAATAAGTCATTAACTGAGGAAAACTATCTTCCATGTCAGTGCATATTGGAAACAGTCACTGCAACGCTGATATATCACCAATATCACTTGGATAGGCCATCTGTTCTCATGTTGATTTGGAGATCAATTTGTGATAACTTCTCTTGTTCAGATGCGTTCGCTGTCCTGTAAGCTGTTTCCTTGCCTCCATTCTCCCTCTTCTTTCCAGTTTTGCTAAACTCCTTTTTCTTCTTTGTTCCTTTTGCACGCTCTCTTTGTTACTAGTGCAGAATTGAGGCGATGAAGAGATCCAGGTAAACCGCTAAATGCATGCAACCTTTAAATATGTCCTGTGCACCTTCACTTCACCAATTAATCTGTCTCTCTGTAGCCTGCTTCTCACATCACCCAAATGTTTCATCTGTGCAGGTTGACTGTGGTTTGAAATCCATATTTTTTTCCATTTTCAAATATACTTGAAATTGGTCACAGATTAATGACACCAGTGGAAGTAGTGAGAGCACCATGACCGCTTTGTTCACGTTGTTGAATATGGTGCAGGTTGGGACAGGGAAACTCACTGTGGGAGAAAAACACAATTCATGAAACTTTGTATTGTACACAAAATCTGTCACTTTGTCACTGTTGTGGCCGGTTGAATGTTTTTCTTTCTTACAGGGTAAGTGTTCATGATAAAATCATTGTCATTCCCCTGTTAATTGCTGATATCTGGTAAAACAGTGATATCACTAATCTCACAGATCCAAAAACGCGTTCGGACAGGACTGACAAAACTAAGGCAAATATTAAATTCCCCAAATGTGCAGTTGTAACCATCCATCACACTTTAAAGTCCTGATAATCTATTCGGGAAGGTCACACAGGGCCCCGAAAATAGGATTTAAGTAATAATCAATTGGAGTTATGCACTGCTTGAGCTTGAAATATCTTGACCGTAGATAATAATTTAAAGTCAGGTCCACACATGAGCCAAGCACGTTTTGGCCATTGGAATTCATCAATATAAATCCAAATTCTCTGTGGATAACTGATTATTTTAGATCAAACATATTGTGGGGCTGTAACTTCACACCCATTGTTTTTTTTTCCCAACACCTTATATTTACTTAATATTTAGTCCTCATTTTCTGATAAATTCTCCTTCGTACAGCTTTGTTTAACATGTAATAAAATATTTAATATCTGTGATAATTCAAACCCACATTCTGACATAATTGGGGGAAAAATGCTCTGAGTGGCACTGTCATCACTTCAGGTTTCATAGTAGCAGGACCTTCAAATGAAAATGAATTTATCCTTAGTAACAGCTGTGGAACACATTACAATTAGCTCTCGGTAGAACAGCAAACTGTAATGGGATGTGTAAAATGTGGATTGGTCACATCTAACATAGGGGTGTGTCATATTGTATCGTTCACGATTACACTATTCATAATATCAAGTTATTATGCGTTGTGTCTCTGAGTGTCTGTCACCCGTCAGTCAGTCAAACCCCAGAACCACCTCTCCATCCTCCTCCCAGACATGCACGTACATACACACTGAATACACCGAGCTGCCGTGCCTACCTGTCTGTATCAGTCCCGTCCCCACATCATCTCTCTGTGTCTCACCGTCTGCGTGTGCGCACAACAAACTAAATATTATTATCAACCTGCCCGGGCCGTCAGAGGTCACACTGTTGCATTATGCCGTTCATTAGCTGCGAGCTAACTTTAGCTAACTATCGCAGCTTTCCTGTTCCTTAAAAGTCACTTGTGAGGCAGAGAACAGGTCCTGTGTATTTGTTTGACGCGCTGCTGCTGGGGTTTTAATTATTATCAGCGGCTTTACACGCACGGATGATGTTGATGTGTACACTTAATAGCGAACGTGTATCAAAGCAGATTACAAAAGTGATAACAAAGGTGATCAACAAAAATTACAGCTACCTAGACTCGCCACACTCTGATATAACCTACCTGTGGGCTGTCAACTATGGTGCTCACCTGACCTGAAACCATGGCAACAAGACAAACAAATTAAACACAAAATAATCAATCAATAAAGCAATATATGGCTCCTACACTAACGTGTAAGTTATGTTAATCACAAAAAGCTACTATTACTTCCTGTTGCTTAACACATGCAGCTTTCAAAATAAGAGCACAGTGTGTTAAATCCACCACAGAATTTACAAGAAGACATTTTTTTCATTTATACAGACTAAAAAAATCATATTTTCTATATTTTTCAGTATTTTGTAATATCGTCAAGAATATCGTTATCTCAAAAATACCCTGAAATATCATGATCCTCTTTTAGGGCCATATTGCCCACCTCTAATCTAGCAGATATTCACTTAATAAGGTCAGTATCCAGGCTGATACTGAAACTCGTTGGATCAGTGCATCCCTTGTTTTCAAGCAGATAGTTATAGCGTGTACAGCCAGAATGCTAAGGATCTTGATGACCATGATACATTTTCATACATTAAGACATGTCTGTTTTTCCACAGATTGCTCCACGGTGAAGAGACCAGCTCCTCTTACACTAAACTCTGACAATGCCGGAACCACTTGTCATCCATTCTGTCTCCACCCCAGAAGGCGGCCATTCTTCCTATCACTCTTCATCTACACGACTGCACTCACCATCCACAGCAATAAATGCAGACTCCCCATTGACAGTTACTTCAAATGGGGTGGTATACAGTCCTATCAATAGTGAAGAAGAAACCCCATCAGTCCCTCTGACAAACCCTGCTGAGAAAACTACCATTTCAGCATAGTCAAGACATCACAAAAAACACTTGTTTATTCATCAAGCACACTTCCAACCAGAGAGAAAACCAGAAACTCTGACAGAAAAGAAAATCCATAGAGCAGAGTTTAAGTCTGACCACAGGGTGGACCTCCTGCAGCAGCAGTGTCCACTGTAACCCCTGTAGTCCCTGCAGCTCAGATAGTCAACTCTTTTAAGCAATCTGCCATCACACCAGTAAGAAGAACAAAAGGTGAGAGCCATGTGTGGGTGGCTGTAGCTTCATCTGGGCAGGCCCAGTCAGCAGTACCTGAAGTCGGCAAGAATACCACCCTAAATACTGCCATTGGAGCCAGGCAGCCTCCTCCTCCTTCTAGTATCTCTTCCAGTGACACAGTCATTGACCTGTCACTGGCCAGCCTGGCCTGGAAGAGCCTCACCAGCCTGCCCACAGCCAGCAGCACCTGCCATCTCCACTGGGTTACCTGCCGTTGCTTAGCAATGGTCTCCTACGATGCCCTGCGAGTCAGCAAGAGCAACCCAAATCTTCAGCAGAAAGAGTTCCCTAAAGATGAGTCCCCCCAACCCTGCAGCCTCCTCAGGAAGCCTCAATGGATTTCACTTGCCAGCTGACTCAATGGACACACATCTGTCTCTATATGGATGTGTTGAAGCAATCATCAGCCAGCTGGCAGTCTTCTGTGACTACACCCCAAACAGTTCAAGCTTCCAGGTCCAAAAGCCTTGGGGATCTGACCTCTGAGGAAACTTCCTGTACTTTGGCAGTATCACTGGATCCGCAGCAGCTTCATTGTTAAGCCAACCAAAGACCAGGACTGTAAGGGCACCCAGTGACCTCACAGAGCAATTATTGATGTGGAGGCCCTGACTGCTCGCAACTTCACACCACAAAACATGCCTAGTGAGTCACAGGAGGAGTTTGTGGAAGGGACCCTGGTGCGAAGGACCTCCTCAAGGAGCTAAAGCAGGGTGCACTACATTGCAAACAGAGCCAAGAAGGCCCAGGAAAGGCAGAAGCTCCAGAACCCTGAACGTGCATGTTTCCCAAAGCCCCTGAACCAGCCTAGACCTGCTGAGACGCTCACCCACCTAGAAGCCCCCTCCCCTAGACGCTCCAACTCCTCACCAGACCCTGAAAACAGGGAAGTCTTTTCCACACCAAGACTCTAACAACTGGCTCACTTGGAACCAAGTCCAGTTTTTTCTGTAGAAATGCTTTTTTTTTTTTCTTTTTAGAAAAACACTGCATATCTTCCAAAAATGACTATTTCCACATCTCACAGAAAACTGTGCTTCACTGAATTAGCAATCCATGAACAATACATTCTGCATGCTGAGGTTGTGCAAGATCAATATTTCAACCTGTGCATTCAGAAAACATGGTCTTGAAGCTGCTAGACAGTAATTGTTCTAAAAGCAACTAATCAGCTCTGCAATCGGTTAGATAATTGCCAGAATGTATTTAGTTGAAGAAACCATTTTTTATTAAGCTGTTTATGTTGACTGTGATCTACTCTCCTGTTTATTTTTTACTTTACATGAGCATACAGTAGCAATAGATTACAACTAGAGGGCAAGATAATAAAGGACCCTGAAAAAGTTCTGTTACTTGAACTACTTGAAATGCAATGGTTTATTTTAACTGAGTTGAAAATTAGAAACTCCATGTCAGCCCATCCATCCACTAGCAATATTTAGAAAAACGATGGCATGGTATCTTATTGAATTTTGTTTGGCAGTTTGATGCTAAAAGCTGAGGCTTTTCGCATGTGTTTACTAAAATAATATTTATTCTTACAATGCAGGATAAAATTTTAATTATTGTTTGTGTAGTGGTTATATTGTAAATTTACCAAACTGCCAATATTATCTTACCTTTCTGATTTGTGGCATGTAACATCGATGAGATGATGTATTTTAAAGCAGCGGTAGACTTGTCCAGACCAAGTTTTGCCCTTTTAAGTTGAATGCATGTCTTTTATGCACTGTTATGTTTACTTTTTACTTTTTTCCATGAAGATATGCTACTATCGTCCGATGGTGGAGCATCATGTCTGAAGGCCTGTGTTCTCATTGGTCCCAGTTCCTGATAGAAGATGACAATGATCTGTATCGAAGCACGTTTATCCGTTGCCCTGCTGTGTTGCTTGCACTGCCGTGCCAGTTCTTTGTGCATTCAAACAATGTGTAATTATGACCTGAATAAATCTCAAATTAATATTATTTAACAAGTCACGGCTCATTTATTTAATTTACACTTCATCTACCAACAGTTGTCTTAGTTCAGAGACAAAGACAAGTTGTTAACAAACCAGTAAAGCTGAGCCTTATTCAAGCTGTCATGTAAAAAGCCTTTGGCCTTGGTTTTGGCAGGGTCTGCTCACTGCTCTAATTTGGACTCTGCTTGGGTCTGTGTTTACCAGCCATCACCTCTCTCAACCTCTCTGGCAAAAAAACTCAGACCCCCTGCAGAAAGGGAGAATGTTCTAGAACAAAGACTTGCAGCTGAACAATAGATGTCACGCTCAATCAGTCGCTAAAGGATAAAAAAAACAATCTTTTCAGTGTCGCTTGCCACCTGAGATCAGATTTTTTTTAAATACAAAACTATTAACTTAGACCCCAGAATATGGATTAATCTAGCCATACTTCCGCAGCTTTTGGAATCAGTGTTGGAATCTCTGCAAATAAAATCCCCTTTGAAACAGCATGTGTGCTTTGGGAGACAAACGATCCACTGAAAGGTAATATAGTGGTGACAATAGTGAGAGATTCATACCTTTTGAGGAAAAGGAAGTATGTTGGTATTGTCACAAAAAGATGTTTGGTCAGGATTGTCTCATACAGATGCTAAAAGGTGCCTTGTGTGACGGTATCAGACCCCGAGGGCTGTCACAAAGCAACCTGGGAACAAGAACGATCTGTGAAACCCTTAAGTCTTTCTCAGGACACTGATTAGTCAGTCAATGGACTCCAAAGCTGATGGCCACCTCTAGCGAGCTGTCAGACACTGCCAGGCCTCTTCCTCGCCTTTGTAAGACTTTGTGAAGCGTGACATGCTCATTTTAGCGCCATAGACTCCGCTCCAGCCAGCACACAAACACAAAAGACAGCTTCATTAGGATTCCAAGAAAACCACAGAGTCCCTCTTAAAGCCATATTTATCGAGACAATTTGGCATGGCTTGGCCTCTCAAGTGAAACCTCCGAGCCCAGTTGAGCACTTCAGGCCTGAGAGAATGTTTTTTGTCTCAAAGAGTGAATGCCGCCCCTCCTCTATAGATGAAATCACTGCCTGTTTTTTTGCAATTCAGGCCTGTGTTTGTGAGCTTCTGCAAAAAAACTGTTTTTTTTCTACAGTAGATTATCTAATTTATATTCTATTATATATTCATATTAAAGTTTGTATTTATATTATAGTTTGGAGGGTTGGAGAAGTTTTAACACATACCAAATATGGTGTGAATTGCTTAGGGTTTGTTTATTCTTTAATTTACCACTCTGAGCTCAAACTGTAAGATAACTACAGCCTGATGTTTTTCTCCTGTGTGTGTTGTATATCATATGTTGCCAAAGTTCCTTTATAACAGGAAGTAGGAATCCCTAAGGGCTGGTGTGCAAAAACAAAATTCTTCCTCTGACTCCCTGGGACCTCAAACCCTCCATCTGTAAGCTCATTGTTAACTGAACACTTCAAGATACAAGTAGTGGGCTAAAAACAGACCTGCTGACCACCAAAACGTGAAGAATAATTAATTTGATAGTATTTTGGAAGTAATTCAGTTCATTTTATGTCTTTGTATCAGTTGGAATGGTGGGAGCAAGAAAAACACACA